>NC_141093.1:18812178-18847107 GCF_041138505.1 Cibotium barometz
AGAGAGAGAGAGAGAGTTTCAACATTTGAGAGTGTGTATACGTGACAGAGAGAGGGAGAGGGTCATATGCATGTGCATTGTGTGTGTGAAAGAGAGAGAGAGAGAGAGAGAGAGAGAGATGGTTGTAGAGAGGGAATAGTTCTTTTCTGGAACCTTGGTCGGCCGTAGCAATATGCGGGTGCAATACTAGTATTTGTAATACGCGGGTGCAATACTAGTATTTGTAAAGATAAATACACAACAAAAAAATACATTGAACTAACGATCTGCACCATGCATCCCTGGCAGGATTGACCAATGGCGTCGTGAATGTAAACTTTTCCTTTCGAAAAAATAATAAATATATATTTCCTCCGGAAAAAAAAACTTTGACGCACTTACTCCATCTGCCCACTGGTATTGGCATGGTATGCAAAAATTGTGAACAGTAAGCCTCATACTTGAGAAGGGCTTCGACTCTTGAAGCTAGATCTGCTGGTTTTGGCGCCCTTGCCACCGCCATAGCGCAGTGCAAGGAGAAGGCTGAGGAGGACGGGCCCTTGAGCAGACTGGCTGCACTGCGTGCAAAAGGCGTGGCAGTAGAAGGAACTGGCCGCCCACACAGTGTCGTCTGCTCCACACGAGGTGCATGTGTCGGCCCCGCTCCCAGTCACAAAGCGCAGCGTGCAGGTGGAGTCGGCACCCACCCACCACGCACTTTTCACCACCGCTTGGTCGGGATTGGTGTAGTAGTGTGACGCTGCTGCCATGAACATCTCCGCAAAGTGCTTGGCAGGCATCCGCGGCGCCCGGCCGCAGGCGGTGCAGAAGGCGTACCTGTGGTGGAAATTGAGCGCCCACTGGGTAGGACCCGCGGACCTGCCGGTGCAATCGCTGCACGTGAAGATTGCCTCCTTGCCCTGATCCAAGCAGGACACCAGCACGAGCTTAGCCGGATCCACCAAATCAACGGGGAAGTCGGGCAGATCTGCCAGCTGCTGCCGAGGACTGTTGACCCGGGCGGTTGCTGCAGGTGTAGAGAGGGCGTGGCGCGTGGATAAACGGCTGACCTTTGGGCTACCGCTGGGACTCGTGGAAGGAGTAGAAGATAGGCTGCTGCGGCCGCTATGCGTGGTTGGCTTGGGCGATTCTGTAACATGGATCCCATAGAACTCCACCTCTCTTCTAAGCTTGAACATCTCCGCTTCCGACGTGGGCGGCAGGGCGTCGAATGTCCCATATCTTATGAGGGCCAACGTGCTCTCGAAGATGGCTTCCTCGCAGTCCATCACGATGGGAGCCATCGAACGACCACCATCAATATCCATTGCCGTGCTGTGTAACAAATTTCTGAAGTAAGAAGAGCCTCTGGTCAGGCTCTCGGAGCTTACATGATATGCTCGCCTGCTCTTCCCGACATGAAACACCACATCGTTAGGCGGCGTATTTAAACAGACACCACCACCACTCCGAATGGATACATGATTTTCCTGATCTCCCATGGCTATCATCGAAGCATCCACTGATCTCCCATGGCTATCATCGAAGCATGGGCGTTTGGGCAGAAGCATAGCCTGATCGGGGCTTCTGTTCCTATCCATGCCTTGGAGTGTAGATTTACTAGCAGCAGCTAATTGGTCAGGATCCAAACTCTTGGGCCGGAGCTTTTTATTAGCTTGGAGGAATGAAGTGTTGAGATCCATAATTTTTGCTGCACTCAATTGGAATTGCACTCAATTGGAGATTGGCAGGTCTTTTTATGGGCATAGGTTGCTGCACGGGTCACATAAGAGATTGAATGCGTCACATAAGAGATTGAATGCGTCATCCATGACCTCACTTGCCTATCAATCTCCATTAATTAATCGCGTTTTTTTTTCTTTTTTCTTCTTTGTTTTGGCCGCATTACGACCATTTTCCACGTGCTGGAATCAAGCGAAATGAAAATACTTCAGCATCAAAAAGCACTTTCCTTTCACTTTTATTAACGCTTATCTTCTCTTCTCGATTCTTGTGTTCAATGCCCACGTGTGACGTGTGTATGCCCGCAGCCCACCAGCCCGGGATTTTTTATAAAAAAAAACCTTTCCACGAGAAGTTCATTTCCAATTAAAATTTCAAAGTTACAAAAATACTCTTGAAAGATCAAAAATTTGGAAACTCTCTAATATGATGTCTTGCTAAGGTGATCCGCGTGTTGTTGCGGCATGAAGTTTTTGCTTGCGTGCATACGCAACTGTGTGTGTATGCATGTATCTAGTTAGTGACCCGTGCATTGCTATGGTACAAAAAAAACAAAGCATTCACTCCTTGGCTTACATGTGACTGCACCTTGTGCCCTCTTTTCTTATTCTACCATGTGTCCTTCCTTTCCTTGCGTGTTCCTATAGCGTACAAATGAATGTTCCTACACGTGTGTGGGTGTGCATCTCTCCATTACATACATGTACATACCTCTCTCTCTCTCTCTCTCTCTCTCTCTCTCTCTCAGAAATAAGCATAAACACATGTATGGATTAATAATATCATCGAATAAGTAACGACATCCAAATAAACATGCAAATCACATCCTCAATGTATAGCAGTAAAAAGGATCAATTTAAAAAAAACGTAAAAGTAGCGGAATCAATTGATCGATCTACTGATCCATAGAAAAGCCAAGCTTTTGCTTCCTAGAGCCATCAACCATGGGCAATGTCGCCGCCCAACATGGTATGATGGTGACATATCTCCAGAGTACACTAACCATAAAGTGTGGATGTCTTCTTTTTGCATGGACTTACACACAAAAGAGATAATTACTGATAAAATATTAATTAAAAATATAATAAAAATCTATTATAGGTAATCTTACTAGACACAAACGAAGTCCGAAATAAAGCTATGCCAGGTGTCACAAAGAAATCGTATCGAAAGGAGAAGCTCCTATATGTGTTGAATAAAACCCAAGCCTCTCGTATAGAGTAACCCTCAAAAGAGGCAACACACTTCTCCATGTCATGAACCTTGTAAGACACACACTCTTTTTGTAAATAAATCTACTACTTTCTCCTTACTAGGAACAATAATCCCATATCTCTCAATCCCCTCATCCACAACTCTGACTGGGAAAAAGTCCACCATAGGTAGAATCCTAAAACAAAGAAGAAACTAAGAAGTTATAAAATGTTTCCATGTTAACACCTGTAATGATTCCTAGCATTTTATGTACCCATCCTTGTGACCATCTAGCATAATCCTAGCAACATGTACTACAATAGGATGATGGTATAGCCACACGACATAGTGAGAGAGCCACGGCTACATGCAAAAGGATTTTTTCCCCATATGTGGTTATGCAAGCGGCTAGGTGGCGCATAGCTATAGCCGCGCACCACATATAGTACACCACTATAGCCGCATACTAGGAAAAATTCAATTCTCCCACCCGGTGTGCATCCTTTCTTTGTTCTCCCAAAAACCTGTGCTAAATCCTCCCTTCATGTTCCATATCTCAAGCACCTCAAGGACCTCAAGCATGAAACTTATGCTCTCCTACTTCATTTATGTGTTTTTATAGTTTCATTGGTGAAGATGAAGGAGGGGGTTTATACTCTCTATTCTCTCCCCTTTGTTTTAGTTTCTGTGCATACTTAGGTCTTGATTCTTGTCTTCTTCTTTTTCTTTTTCTTCTCACTTTCCATCACTTGTTTGTTTATGCATAGCTCTAATTTGTTTATTTTTATGCTTCTACTTGTAGATTGAAACTTGTCTTTGTACGAAAACTCTACTTCTTAACAAACACTCAACTCCTCTAAATTAAGGTAAGAGCACTTGTCTTTCACAAACCCTTTCTTTACTTGTTTATGGTTCACCCCCCGGGTGCTTAGGAGCATTTTTTTATTATGCATGTAATCATTTTTTAAAGCTTACGCATAAAGCCTCTTTGCATAAAGCTCATGAAGGATTTATGCATTATGGCTTCATGCATGAAGCCTTTATGCATTATGGTTCTATGTATGAATATTTTACGCAGAAGCCTTATGCATAGAGGCTTAAGCATAAGGGCTTTAAGCTTTGAGGCGGCTTAAGCCTTATGCATAAGGCCTTAATGCATGAAACCTTATGTAACATGCATTAAGGCTTCATGCATGAAGCCTTTCTGCATAAGGCCTTTTGCATGATACCTTATGCATAAACCTTTGAGGCTTAAGCATTAAGCCTCTATGCATAAGGCTTAAATATAATTTTTAAGCCTCTATGCATAAGGCTTAAGCATAATATTTAAGCCTTATTACATTAAGCATATACATAAAGCTTTGAGGCTTAAACATTATGCCTCTATGCATAAGGCTTAAGCATAATGTTTAAGCCTTATGCATAGAGACTTAAGCAAAAGGGCTTCATGTCTTATGAATAAGGTCTTGATGCATGAAGCCTTATGCAACATGTATTATGGCTTGATGTATGAAACCTTCATGCATAAGGGCTTATTGCATCATGCCTTATGCATACGCCTATCCATAGAGGCTTATTGCATAAGGTTTCATGGATTAAGGCCTTCTATATGAAGCTTAAGCCTTATATATGAAGCCCTCTACATAGAGGCTTTATGCATAAAGCTTAAGCCTTATATATGAAGCCCTCTACATAGAGGCTTTATGCATAAAGCCTCTATGCATAAAGCTTTGAGGATTAAGCATTAAGACTCTATCCATAAGGCTTAATTCATAATCCATATACATAAAGCTTATGAACATATATATTTTCTTATGCCTATACATTGTCCTTGCAACATAAGCTCAACTTCGCAATGCATTGCCTCTTTATCTTTTTCTCAAAGGTAAGAGTACTTGTCTTTCATGGTTCATTTCTTTACTTGTTTATGGTTCACCCCTGAGTGCTTGGGAGTATTTTTTTCATTACAAAAGGCTTAAGCCTTAATGCATCAAGCCTTATGTAACATGCATTATGGCTTCACGGATGAAGCCTTTATGCATAATACATTTAGCATGATGCTTTATGCATAATGCTTTGAGGGTTAAGTATCAAAGCTTCTATGCATAAGGCTTAAGCATAATATTGAAGCATCTATGCATAAGGCTTAAGCATAATGTTTAAGCCTTATTGCATTAAGCCTATGCAAAAAGCTTTGAGCCTTAAGCATTAAGCCTCTATGCATAATAAGGCTTAAGCATAATGTTTAAGCCTTATGCATAGAGACTTAAGCATAAGGGCTTCATGCCTTATGATTGAATAAGGGCTTGATGCATGAAGCCTTATGGAGCATGCATTATGGCTTAATGCATGAAGCCTTTATGCATAAAGGCTTATTGCATGATGCCTTATGCATAAGTCTATACATAGAGACTTATTGCATAATGCTTCATGGAGTCAAGCCTTATGCATAAGGCTTAAGCCTTATACATAAAGCTCTTATGCAAAGAGGCTTTATACATAATGCCTCTATGCATAAAGCTTTGAGTCTTAAAGCATTAAGCCTCTATGCATAAGGCTTAATGCATGTCATATACATAAAGCTGGATGCATAAAACTTATTAATATATATATTTTCTTATGCTTCATAGATTTTCCTTGCAACAAAAGTGCAACTTCGCAATGCATTGCCTACTTATCTTCTTCTTGAATCTTAAGATAAGAGTACTTGGTACTTGTCTTTAATAGTTCATTTATTTACTTTTTTGTGGTGCACCCCCAGGTGCTTGGGAGTATTATTTTTCATTGCACAAGGCTTAAGTCTTAATGTATAAAGCCTTATTTAACATGCATTATGACTTCATGGATTAATTCTTTATGCATAAGGCTTTTTTCTTGATGCCTTATGCATAAAGATTTGAGGCTTAATCATTAAGCCTCTATGCATAAGTCTTGAGCCCTTATGCATAAAGGCATTGCCTACTTATCTTCTTTGTAAGATAACAGTACTTGTCTTTCATAGTTCATTTCTTTACTTGTTTATAGTGCGCCCCTCGGTGCTTAAGAGTTTTTTTTAATTACACAAGGCTTAAGTCTTAATGCATGAAGCCTTATGTAACAAACATTATGGCTTCAAGGATAAAGCCTTTATGCATAAGGCTTTTTGCATGATGCCTTATGCGCATAAGGATTTGAGGCTTAACTATTAAGCCTCTATGGATAAGGCTTAAGCCCTTATGCATAAGGCTTAAGCCCCTATGCATAAGGCATAAGCTTTTATACATAAATCCCTTATGCATAGAGGTTTTAAGGTTATGCACAGGCTTTAAGCTTAAGCATACACATAAGACTTAAGCCCTTATGCATAAGGCTTAAGCCCTTAGACATAAAGCTCTTATGCATAGAGGCTTTCAACTTATGAATAGGATTTAAGCTTATGCATATGTATAGGCTTTAAGATTAAGCATATGTATAGGCCTTAAGATAATGCATAGGCTTTGAGCTTATACATAAGAATTTACATAGGCTTTACGCTTTTGCATAAGCCTTTGCATAGGCTTTAAGCTTAAGCACTTCAAGCTTATGCATAGGCTTGAAGCATTTACATAGGCCTTAAGCTTAAGCATATCCATAGGCTTTAAGCATATGCATAAGACTTTGCATAGGCTACTTTAAGCTTATGCTGCATAAGCCTTTGCATAGACTTTAAGTTTATGCATAAGCCTATGCATAGACTTTAGGCTTAAGAATATGCACAGGCTTTATGCTTGTGCATAAGCATTTGCTTAAGCTTTAATCTTATGCATAGGCATTTGTATAGGATTTAAGATTATGCATAGGCTTTAAGCTTATGTATAAGCCTTTGTATAGGATTTAAGCTTAAGCATATCCACAGGCTTCAAGCTTATGCATAAGAATTTGCATAAGCTTTAAGCTTATGCATAAACCTCTATATAGACTAAATTTAAGCTTATGCTTATGATTTAAGCTTTAAGCATTATGACTATAGATATGCTTAGACTCTAAGCTTTAAGCATTAAGACTATACATTATGCTTAGTCTCTAAGGATAAGCATAGGCTTTAAGCTTATGCCTAAGCATTTGCATAGGCTTTAGGGATAAAATTTTGCGTAGTATTTAAGCATTAAGACTCTACATTATGCTTAGGCTTTAGGCATTTGCATAGGCTTTAATTAACATATACATGAGGCTTTAAGCTTATGGTCTAAGTATTTGTATAGGCTTTAAGCTTATGCATAGGAATGCTTTTATGTAATTTATACTCTATGTGATCTATGTAATGTTTTTATGTGTATAGATGTGGCCATCATGGGGTTCATCACCATCGGACAAGGATCGGATACATGGAAGAGCATCCTCTAGTGCCATGCCCACACCCATAGATGACCCAGATTTACCACGTGTTTTAGAGGCACAGGCAGCTTGAAACCTCCTGAACTCTACGTAAGTACGAGGCCGAGCAATTGAGTCACTTGGACTTATCCCCTTCCTGTTATGTGTATGACACCACATCAACTATCCCATAGTTGCCAGCATCCATGCTTCCCACCCCTTATCTACCCCTCTCACTTTTTCTTTCCCTACTCCTCACCCTTCACCTCCTCCTAGTGCTTAGCGCACTCCTATACCATCCACGGTGTCATCTCCCTAGTATGCGACATCCACATGACGCCACTTAGGTGGATGAAGCCTTGATGCATAGGGATTTTTACATGATGCAATACAACAGAATGAGGGTGTAGCAGCGAAAATAACACCGTTTTTATAACTATAAGGCTAGGTAGATTTCGGGCTATTTTTGCTAGAAACACTGTTGTTTTCACTCCAACGGGTTCGTTGCTCAGTAGGCGAAAATAGTAGAGCGAAATTACGTTGTCGGGCATCGATATTTTGCTGATATTTTTGCTGCTCAAAGTAGCGAAATCTCTACACAACAAAAAAAGAGCTGGGACGACAGACTGGGGAGTCTGCATAGGACTCCCCAGTCTGCCCCATCTCTTTTTTTAATTAAAACAGAGTCACAGTTTTCAGTTTTCTGATACAAACACAAACATAAGAAACACATAGATTGTGGAGAATGCAATTGAGCCCAAAATTTATTATATTTCACAAAGTATTGGGCTTTGGTCATATATACATAAAATGTTTACAATGAAGAGGTATTTAATTGGAATCCTCATCGGATTCCTAGTCATCATCATCATTGTCTTCCTCATCCTCTTCACTTGCTTTTATTACTTCATGCTTATAATCAGGATCCTCCTCTTCATCCCCCTTCATCTTACATGCATGCCATCCCAAGCGTAAGGTAAGCAGCAAGGGCATTAAAATATAATTAGATGTAGAAAAGAGAATAGTTTAGGCTCACTTACCTCATCTTATTAATTTCCCAAAATGGACTCATCCAAGTGTACGCCTCGCATATGCATCCATGCCCACAACAATTGCAGATGGGGTTCTCTGTACTAATAGTCATACTCCTCCTTTGTTGGGTCACACTCAACAACATCCCTCTAAAAAACACAATTAAGAAAATATAAAATTAGTTAAACAAAACAATATATAACAAAACAAAATGAAAGAGGATAAGGAATGAGTACTTACAAAACGAGCAATAAAGAAAGATTTTCGATCGGAGCTGAAGTGTGAAGTCCCTCGCTTCCATAGTCGAGAAGCACTCGCAGTCACTTGTTGAAAAGCACGTGGGTGCTTTCTCATGAAGTTGCATGCATGCCTCCACTCCTCGGCCATGCAAACACTAAGTTATTCTTTATTTCTCTCTTAATATTTGCTCTCCTATTAGAGAGAAAAAGCTTGATCACCTCTTCATCCACTCCTCGGAGAAGCAAAGACCCGCATGTGGAACGTGGAAATCCAACTTAAGCACATTAATTATGCATTTCTTTGAAAGTTCATCTTGTGCTTTCTACTTTTTGAAGGAGTTCATGAACTCCAAGTTTGCAAGTACATGCATGTGGTTCATGACTTTCTTTTCTCATGTATCCATCGTGAGGGCACCATCGACATCCACGTTGTATGTGGTAGGGTGTGTTGATTAAACAGTGGAATGGGTCTCCTAAGGGCTGGCTCATAATGTGTAGATGAAGAGCCCCCTATTGGGGAGATGCATCCAGATCAACCTAGTGCTACTTTTGCCAAAGCAAAAGTAGCCTACTAGCACGTCTACTACCCCCTAGACTCCCTACTATGTCATCGTCGTGGTGAAGACGGATGTGAGGAAGTGGGGGTGGGTCTAATCGAGGAAGGTGGTGTAGGCTCATCACAACCATATCATGATGGACATGCACCACTCATCCCCACGCCTATCAAAGGCGAGGTCTGGCCCAATTGGCCAAGTGGGATAGATTGTCCCCACCATGGCATTGACTAGCCAAGTGGGCTAGATTGCCCCCATGGCATCGAGTGGCCTGATTGTAAGCCCGCCTGTATATAAGATTAAAAAATAAGACTTATAGAATGCATAAAAGATTAACTTTGTGTATGTAAAGGTTTGATGGAACCATACCTGTGTCTGAGTAAACTGAGACTAAGGTTGCTATGCCCATATCGTTCATTTATAATAGATAGCAGATTTTCCACATCAAGGTCTTGTGAGGAATCGATCGACATTGCCTATACATAAATGCATGAGGAAACAAAACATGATTGCTCTAAGAAAAGCCATGCTTAAAGCTTAGACAAAAAATACAACATCTAATATTAGAACATTGTTAAGACCTCTACAATTTTACTTAGATAAGCAGGGTGGACAATGCTCCTTTTGAATGATAGCTTTTAAGGACTTTCCACATGCTCCCCACTATTAAATCCAAAGGCAACTCCTCTTTTACAAGAGAAGGATAGTGATAAGATAGATGACTCCCCCTCCACTATAACCACCTAATCATGGATAACCACTCCTAACTTGACATAAACGACATTCTAGATGGCATATAACAATGCCCCATATCTCTATGCATAAGTCTAAACCCTAAACCCGACACCCAAGGGTGAAATAAACATGAAGTTGAATGAATAAGAGATCTTACCTTGATAATGTCAAGCCAACCAAGAGAAAACAACAACACAAGCTTAGACAATAAAGGAAACATGTGATATTGAGAACATTTTTAAGACCTACAATACTGCTTAGACAAGCAAGGTGGACAGTGCCACTTTCGAATGATAGCTTTTGAGGACTTTTCACACACTCCCGACTATTAAAGCCAAAGACAACTCCTCTTTTATAAGACAAGATCGAGGGATCCCCCTTCACTATAACCACCTACTCGTGGCAGATAACCACTCCTAACTTGACATAAGTAGCATACTAGATGGCATATAACAATGCCCCATATCTTTATGAATAAGCATATGCATATCCTATGCATAGGCTATACATAGCCTATACATACCTATGCATACCTTATGCATAGCCTATGCATACCCTTATGCATAGCCTATGCATAGGGGCCATAGGCTCTTGACATAAACCTAATCCCCAGCACCCAAGGATGCAAAAACACAAAGAGAAGAAGCATATACAAAGAATGGAAAAAGAGGGCTTACCTCTTTTAGCCGAATCCGTATGAACCACTACGTGGCCAGAACCCTTGGTGGTTGTTTTCTTGAATAGATCTATAAAAAATTATCATAATAAATCAAAACATTAGTTCATTAACACTATGCATAGGGTATTCATAAGTACTATGCATAGGCTATGCATAAGCACTATGCATATGCTATGCACAAGTACTATGCATAGAGTTTGCACTATGCCTAGGCTATACATAAGCACTATGCATACCCTATGCATAAGCACTATGCATAGGGTATGCATAAGCACTATACATACCCTATACATAAGCACTATGCATAAGCGTATTGTCCTAACCCTCATCCCCAGCACCCAAGGGTGCAAAAACACAAAGAGAATAAGCATAAACAAAGAATGGAAAAAGGGGACTTACCTCTTGTAACCGAATCTGTATGAGCCACCCGTAGCCTAAACCCTTAGTGATTATTCACTTAAATAGACCTACAAAATATCAGCATAAGAAATCATAAAATTAGGTCATTTTAACATATTATGCAATAGGCCTATACATAAGGCCTATGTATAAGGTCTATTGCATAGTCTATGCATAAGGCTTATGCAATAGGCTCTATTGCATAAGGCTTATGCATAGGGCTTATACATAGGGCTTATGCAAAAGGCTATACATAGGGCTTATGTAATAGGCTATGCATAGGGCTTATGTATAAGCCTTATGCATAAACCTATTGCTTAGGGCTTATGCATAAGCCCTATCTAGGCTATGCATGAACCTATTGCATAGGGCGGCTTATGCATAAGCACTATTGCGTAAGGCTATGCATGAACCTATCGCATAGGGCTTATGCATAAGCCCTATGCATAAGGTAAGCCCTATGCATAAGGTTATGCATAAGGTAAGCCCTATGCATAAGGCTATGCATAAACCTATCGCATAGGGCTTATGCGTAAGCCCTATGCATAAGGCTATGCATAAACCTATGCATAAGCCCTATTGCATGCATAAACCTATTTCATAGAGCGTATACATAAGCCCTATTGCAAAAGGCTATGCATAAACCTATTGTGCATAGGGCTTATATATAAGTCCTATTTCATAAGCCTATGCATAAACCTATTCCATAGGGCTTATGCATAAGCCAACTGTATGCATTGGCTATGCATAAATTATTGCATAAGCCCTATTCATCATAAGGCCTATTGACCTATTGCATAAGGAATATGCATTAGCCTATTGCAAGAGGCCTATTGATCTATTGCATAAGGGCTATGCATTGTATCTCTTTTACCAATTAAATGGTCCCAAATATTTGCTGCCACATTCTTGAAGATATGCATAGGATCTAAGAGATGATCTTCATGTCACACCAATATGGAAGTCAAAAGAAGATTGAGTGTCTACACATCCCATTTGGTGGTGGATTGGGAGTGCTTCTCCATGCCTCAAACCAATCTCTACCTCTCATCTCACAAGTGGTGATACATCATGTGGCACATACTTGGGATGTGCAACAGGAGGGAGAAATTGATGATGTTTGTCATACACAACCTTCTTAATTGTAGAGGGTCTTTTTGAAACAAGTGATGGTCCACAAATCGAACATACATGATGTCTGGAGGTTACCAAACCTATTTTAAAATTGAGATGATTGAGATAGAGATATAAAATTAAAGTTTAAAGATTAAAGCCTTATGTATATAAGGTTCAAGTAGGTACCTGAACACTCCGAGAACCCGAGATAGTCATGCATCATCCAAAGAAAAACTCCTTTCACCCTCGGTGGTTCACTATATGTAAAATCTCTATATCACGTGCGTTCAAGGCCTTATTTAAAAACCCCTTATTTGTAGAATTTTCATGAATAAAACACACCCTTTTTCTATTCAATCTGTAAATACCCCCTTTAAATGGTACCCTTTTGTACGTAAAAAAAGTGTAAAAAAGGAATTAAAAAAATCCCTTTTGTTGAACCCACGTGCTACGCTTACATATCTATGAGTAACCCCCCGGAGCTTTCACCTCCACCTCACGCCTATTTATTGGCCTTGAAACGTTATGTACTGTGATACCTCGCTATAGTGTCTCAAGCTCCTCAATAAAAGGCTCGAGTTACACATTTATGTTCGCCACATTATACTTGCCTGGTACAACATTAGGAAAAATGTGGACTCGTTTTTGGGCCCTTTAAGAAATGCCAAGTCATCGTTCTATTACAAAAAGGGAGATTGTGGATAACTCTATCCATAGTACCTCAAAACTATATCATGTAACATATCATTGGAAAGATCTTCTGAATAAACCAGATAGAAGAGAAACTATTACAGACTTAACTTGAAGGAATCAATGCTTTTTTCCTAATTGAATTAGGCACAGCCATTCATCTATTCATTTGAGAAGTCTTCAGGTCATTATTTAACTATTCGAGTTCTAAGCATATTCCTATTGATCAATTTTAGTATTAAAACTGTACTGATTCCAGCCTAACCCCATCCGGTCCATGGGTTATTAGCCACCACCCAACCACTAGAATTGGTAGAACTAGACAAGTACTCACCCACCCATAATTTAATGCATTTCTTAACTTTTGCTTTAGAATACAGATACGCACACACTCCTCTTTAAACTTTAATTTATAAAACAATCCATTGACAAGTTACAGATGCCATAACTCAAAATTTCCATTCAATCCTTGTTTCTCACAAACAGTATCACTCTAGACTCTCCGTTGAGACCAGCAGGTCAGCAATGAGATCCAGTAATAGATTACAATAATTTTCTCGTCATCATACATATATATATCTTCCACGACATACGCATGGGTGTTGTAAGCACCGCGAGCCCGTGCATCGCCTGGTCAGAACCCTCTAGGATCCTCCTTAGGTGTCCTGGCACTTCACTGAGGGACAGCTTCATCGGCCCTCGCCCATCGTACTATTAGAACACCATTTTACACCATACCCAGGCTGGTCAAGACCTAGGAAGGTTTTTGTTGCATGAGCCGTCCTTTAAACACTCCCCGCCAGCTATTGCAACCGAACTTCCCTTAGAAAAACACATATGCCAAATGCTCCCTCCAGCACTCTGGCTAGCACTCTGGCGTAAGAGAGTCCTTTAAGAAAACAAGATTTCTATGCAAGTTTTTCAGTTTTGATTTTTCTTTTACATACAATGAGTATATCTTAATTGTGTATCCCAAGACTTCTAGATCACAAGTCTGGATTCCCAAGCAAAATTCTTAGAATTCTGAATTCTTGATCCTCAGATTAAAATCAAAGGTCTCAACTGAGTTTCAGATTCGATGGGTGATTTGAGTGTAGATTACTGAACTGGTCACATCGTCTTTTCTTGAAACTGACGAAGGAGTTACGTCTAGGTCATAGTCTGATTCAGGGTTTGAGTCTCGAAAGGTTCTCCCTGAATTATCTTTCTCGAAGGGTAATATTTTAATTACTACTTTACTGAATTTCATTCAATGAGTATTTTGCTTAACTGAATTCAAAACTAGTCACGAATTCCTATGAGGAATAAATTAATCATTTATCTAAAATTTCGACTTCGATAGTTTTTCTGAATTTTCTCATTACCATCCTAGAGAATATGAAACGGTATAATTTTCCTTCACTGAGTATTTACTTCTTCATTTTCCAATATTCATGGGATTTAAACATAGGATTAAAGAGAACTCTTATTTTGATATAAAAATTATGTATGCACCTATTTATGCATAAAATCCAACTTCTTTGGAAATAACATTTTTACATAAAAGAAAAATCCTTTTATGCATCTATTTATGCATAAAAATCAATATTGGTGAAAGTTACACCTTTATAATAATAAAAATCTTTTATGCATCATTTTATGCATAAAAATCAATATTGATGAAAGTAACACTTTTTAAAAAAAATCTTTTATGCATCATTTTATGCATAAAAATCAATATTGATGAAAGTAATACTTTTATAATAAAAAATTTCTTTTATGCATCTATTTATGCATAAAAATCTAACTTCAGAATTTCATGCCGAGTTTTTAAGCTTCTTAGCCGCTTTATCCCTAGAAGTAGAATTACAGCACCTCTTTCGGTAATGAATCGTGTGTACCATGGCATGTCTCCTTCGCAGTTTTGCTTCTTTATGTATATACGATTGAGCCAGTGATTTTGGAAACCGTGTTGCTCTATGTATATATCGAGAACTTTTGATAATAAAGGATGTTTTGAAAAAAAAATCCAAATTATTTTCATGATTGTAAATATGGTTAGTAAAATTATCAGAGTAAATCTTGTTTCATGAAGTCTGATGAAATAATTATCTATTTAAAGAATAAATCACAAAAATTAAAGAATCATAAATCTTTTGTCAAAGTTGAGTTGACAAAAATCTCGTTTTGTCAGAGTCATAAGGCGTGCGGCAATCGGATCCTCCAACCGATGATGAAGAGTTAGATCTGAATGTTCGAAAAGTCCTACACACAGATGCTAACTTGGTCCCTTCAAGGGTGAAGGGGAGCAGTTAGGTGAAGTAGTTGAAAAGTGGATTGAGGCAATGGAGGAATACTTTGATGTAACTGGCTACAATGAGAGAAGCAAGATGGCTCTCGCTAGGTTAAAGATTGTGGAAACGGCCAGGGTCGCTTGGAGGAATCACTGCAAGACTAACCGTCTTGACCGAAATACCCAAACCTGGACCGATCTTAAAGATTACCACCTCAGAAAGAGGTTTTGTCCTCTGGATCATGATAATCTACCTTGAGCCCCAACATGAACTCTGCATATACCTGTTGTGCAAAGTAGATTGGAATTTCAATGATGATGGGGCAAGGCACCATAATATGCAACATATCATGGTAGAATGTGGGCTACCATAGTTGCATGGGTGCACTAAGCCGCGTTAAGCGGCCCTGCAGGCAGTCTCGCGACTCGCCCATCCTCACAAACAAATAGCTATAATGTCCTCTCTCTTCTTACAGAGGGTAGTCGGGATACCTCTCAATGAGATGACGTACTCGTTCACCCTACTATGTCTCTAGCCATGCTATCAAAGACTCTATGTCATCGAGGGAATGTAGAGTCTCTAGCATGCCCTCCAACAATGCAACAAGATGCATGGTGGAGGGATGTGGATGTGTCTTCCGCAAAGCTGACTGCATGAAGCCTCTAAGAGTGCAACCATCTCGGGGATGGTCTCTAAACATGCCTCACGAGCCATGATAAAAACTGTAGGGTGCCACGGAACTAAAAAGTCATCTCTCTCTCTCTCATTGTCTCTCTCATTCTCAATAGTTTTGTGAAACATTCATATCAGGATAGCCATTGAAAAATAGCTAGTGCATTGGTAAGTCTGAATGGTAAAAACCATAAACTCCTAATTCCCCCATAGCTAGTTTTCTAAGGCCTATCCTAAAGACATCACCCTCAAATAACCTAATCTAATGGTAACCTATCATCATATCTATCTTTATGAAGTAGCACACTCAATCAAGACAACCAATAAATTCATTCTTCCTCACAACAAAGGATATCTAATCTTTACATTAAATATGTTAAGTCCTTATAATCAACACACTTTTGTATATCCTTCTTGTCCACTATTTCAGTTATTACATATACTTATTATTGATCCAAAAAGAAGAAGAAAGAGATCTTCATCTTTGAGAGAAAGTGATTTAGGCTTACCTTGGCAAAAGGACGGGTCCGACAATGATAGCGACAACAAAGCAGCAGCTCGGGCGAGATTAGTAGTAGCTCTTAGCGAGCTTGATCGAGATCTGGTGATTGGCGATAGCGGAAAAAGACCAGTTGACAGCAGCGCAAAAAAATACGAGGCTTTAAATGATGAATGAAAGAAAGGGAAAAGTTTGGGAATTTAAGGATTTAGAGACCTCCGCACAGCGAGATACATGGCACCGGCTTAAGTATCTCGCCCGAGATATGATAAATATATAATTGATTTGATTTACGTATCTCACCCAAGATATGATAAATATATAATTAATTTGATTTTCGTATCTCAGCTGAGATATGATAAATATATATTAATTAGATTTTCGTATGTCAGCTGAGATATGATAAATATATATTAATTAGATTTTCTATCTCGCCTGAGATATGATAAGTATATAATTATTTATATTTCTGTATCTTGTTCGAGATATATTTAATATATAATTATCGCGCCCGAGAAATTTTTTATCAACTTTCATATCTCGCCCGAGATATAAATTTATATACTGAGTTGGCATGGCATCATGATGGGGCAATCTAGTTAGCAACTCCACCTATCTTGCCCAAGATACGTCGAGATGCAGACTAGATTTCTCGGTCATGGTGCCATGTATCTTGCCTGAGATATTGTGTGGAACCTTTTCACAAACCTACGTGGTCAACACATATCTCGACCAAGATATGTGGCCACAGCAATTGATTGGTCATTTTGAACTCGCCCAAGATACCCTGGACACGGATTCATCAGGAGGCTCAAAAATGTCCCACTTCTTGCCAAACTATGGTGAAGCAACGTGCTTTTATCATGCTACTACCCTATCCTATCCCGATGATTGATGATCTTTTGGATGAGTTGAAGGGTGCCAAGTTCTTCACAAAGATTTATTTGAGGTCTGGCTATCATCAAATAAGGATGAAGAGTGGTGATGATATTAAGAGTGGTGATGATATTAAGACAACATTTAGAACCAAAAGGGGATTGTATCATTATATGGTGATGCCATTTGGGTTATGCAATGCGCCTACCATTTTTCAAGCCTTAACGAACAAAATTCTACAACCATACCTCTTCAAGTTTGTTTGGGTCTTCTTTGGGGTGGTTGCAAGATGAGGTTATCTAGTTTCATGTCGTGGGCGCCCTTGGCTTTAGCTGAAAAACAGGCATTTTTTCAAGAAGAATAGCCAATCTCTCATAGTTAGCCAAGGAGTTTCACTTCAAGGTCTTCTAATGAAACATCATATGCAATCTTGGGCACCTAAAACTATAATCTGATCGAATATCCAATAATTGCAAATCCCCTTTTCTTTGGGAACCAAGTTTGTATACAGGCCCTGTCCTAGGTTTAGACAGGTATAGTGAATGTGAGTAAATTGCCTATAACTTTTACATTATTACTCATATGATGTTCCCACTTTGCATATCACAAATACAAATAACATAGAGCTTAACTTGATTTATCGAGTAATTTTTGATGTGTTCTACTATTTTCTATATTATTTAAAAGATATTAGAATTGTTAAAAAACATACTATTTTATCCTCCCACCACATCTACCATTTAAAATGCTCAAATTGTATGGATCTAGTGATGATTAGATTGGGAAAGATTAGTATAATGTGGGTATAAGGTAAAATTACAAATCTAACGGTTTGATTTTTGTAGATTTACTTTGGAAAATTTATTATGATTGTTAGAGGCCCATTAAATCAATAGTAATTTAATTCTAGAAAATTAAATATTGAATCTTTCAATCTAAAAACTCAAGGGATCAATACTCTTGTTGCCATGAATTTATTAAAAAAAATTTGGCTTGATTTGAGTATGGGAAGGTCCATTTTCAATCCTCCCAAGTGAAAATTCCCATATTGTGTCCACTCTCCCCTTTTCAAGTCTAAAACCAATCCTAGTTAGGTTTGGAAATCTAGGCTTGGTAAACTTCACAGCTTAGGTTTCATTCCATGTGTGAGGCTTGGGTAGGCCCAAACCTTATATATGCATGCCACTTTATGTCCACGTGAGCATCGAGAGGATCCACATAAGCAGCTTGCCACCTCCACCCTCCATCGAGAGCATCCACATAAGCAGCTTGCCACCTCCACCCTCCATGTCAACATGGTCAACCTAGTTGACTCCCCACCTCATCATCCTAGTCATCATTAATGCCACATCATCTTGCCACCTTTGCATGCCACCTCGCACATGGTGACATGGCATGCCACATCATGGAATTGCCACATCAACCATAATAGTGCCACATGTCAAGAGAATGCCACGTGTCATGCATGCTTGTGACACGTGGCATCTCCTTCCCACCTCTCCTCTTTTTTCAAAAACATATTTTTGGAAAAGTTAATTTAGTAATTTAGAGAAATAGAATATAGAAATTTAAATAATAAAATATATATAACTTATTAAATAAAAGAATTTAAAATCACTAATTTTAAAGGATTATATTTTGGGATTAGATCAATAAAAATATTATTAAAGATCATATTATTAATTTTAAAAAAATAATTTTTTTTTATATTTCTTGAAAATTTTTTATGTAGAATAAACCTTTGAATAAAATTTAAAAAAAATACTTTATTTAAAAAAAGTAGTTATATAATTATAAAATAAAAGATTTCTTTAAAGATATATGTATATATATAGTAATGATAAATATTTAGACTTGTTAATAAATATTATAAATAATATTAATTTTTAAGTGGATAATAGTTTATCTTTAATTATCTTTATGTTTATCTTAGTTATCCAATCAATCTTAGTTTATCTTTATGTTTATCTTAGTTATCCAATCAATCTTAGATAGGAAATCCAGTGAGATTTGAAGTGGATAACCTATTTTTCCTATATAATCACACATCTCTAGTACTATCCCACACTTATCTCTAGTACTATCCCATCATTGAGCCTTTATAATATTTTCTCTCTTAGCTTCCTTGAGAATGGGTTCTCAAAGTCGTAGGAGTCGGAAACGTGATAGGACTAGACTCCCCCCCTCAAGTTCAAGAGGAGGAGAGGAGAAGGGTAGCTCGTGAGAGAAAGAGAGAGTGGAGAGCACGTCAACGAGCAACACCTTCCGTTGGCGATGATCCAAGCCTTGCTCCTCCTCTTCCACTTCCTCTCCCTTCGCCCTCTTCCCCCCCACTACCCCTTAGTTTAGATAATCCACATGAACCCGCCCTTCTTGAGTCCTCTCTTCTACAAGAACCCACCCCCCCTCCTTTGGGCGCCCTTCGTGTGGATAGGAAAGAACTATCAAAGTCAGGGGCACATCGTCGTGCCCATGCAATCTTCCATTCCTATTTCAAAGACCTCACGTCTTCATCTCACAGGCATGTGTGCTTGATGCTTTGATTGATCTGCCCAACATGGCCAACTGCAGGGCGCTTTCCGACATTGGAGGTTGAAGAGAGAGGAGAGCTGGCATGGCAGTGCTACAAAGTGTTCGTCATTCCTATATAGTTAACAAGAAGAGGAACTCTGCGGACGCTTTGGCTGCTCGACGGGCTATTGTGGCAGCCATAAGTAGCTCCCAAATGAAGGGTAAGGTTAGTGCCACATCTCGCATCCTTTCCATAGCACCACACGCTGTCGTGACGTGTGCGGTATAGCCAGGAAAGTACGAGACTTCTAGCTGTGAGAGTAGGTACCAAATCTAACAAGGAAACTTACACACAAATTTCCCCAAGAAGCATAGGACAAGTCCATTTTAAGTGACATATACACGTGTCAATTCATCTCAATACATCCTTGAATTCGTGTACCAAGTGCTTGTCCCTTTCCAAGCTTAGATTCACTGGCTCCTTTTTCCAAATCCTTCAAGCCAATCACATGTAGGCATAGCTTAACCTTCAAATAATTCCAACATACATGTGACCATTCACATTCCATACATCCAGTGTCATTGATTTCATCATTTCAAGATATCCTTTATCACCTGAAAGCCTGCTTTTAAATTCTAACATCATGCAAACAAAAGATAGCATATGGCATAACTATAACATGCTCATGAATTCCAAAATTGGACCGAGTAGAAGTAGAACCAACTTCCCACGGCTTGAATGTACTTTTGATGCCTTTTTCCCACAATTCTCCAAGTTCCAAAGCCTTTAAATTTTTCTCCAAAGCCTTTTTCTCATTTTCCAAATCCTTAAGGATTTATGAGATATGCCCTTTTTCTAAATCAAAAAAAAAGTAGAACAAAGAAAACACTTATCTGAACGAGTGAATTTTCTTTTTGCTTTTATTTTTGCTAATCTCAAAGTCGCCTCAGTACACACGCGATGGAGAAAACGTGGAAGGCAAAGTCGCCTCAGTACACGCGCGATGGAGAAAACGTGGAAAGCAAGGTCGCCTCACAGTAGATAGCTCGATGGAGAAAAAAAACATGAAAATGGCTGAAGCATCTCTTCATGTAGCTCTCAATTCCCTCTTCAATTCTAGCACCTACACGGCATGAACAGTATATATATCTTTCATTTAAAATTTACTGGTAGATAGATGCACTGGTTCTCTTTTCTTTCTGCAGAGTTCTCCCTCTGACGAGCGCCGCCTGCAATTTTCTGGTTTTTTTCCTCTTTCCCGCGAGGAAATCGGCGCCACCACCTTTTGCAGCTAAAAATGTGTTTTTCCCTTTCAGAATTTCCACGCTGCGCCTACCATTTTCCTTCTAATACTTTCCATTATTTTTCTTTTTAATGCCACGCAAGCTGCCCCCCTTTAATATCCCTATTATGGTCTTCCTTCAATAAGGTGTGTAATGCTCCTAACCTTGGCATTAAGGCAAACTTCCCAATGCAAAGTAGATCATCCATTTGTATCCCCCGCATTCAATAAAGACTTCGGCACTCTAATGCCCCATTGAATCTCCATTGCTCTTGATGCCTCCATAGTTTATAATGTCATCATATCGACCATGTGATTTATAGAATCCCCCAATTGTCCACTCAAATATATCTCCATGTCTTCACAAATACATTCCTTTGTGCATTGGCATGCCCTCATGTTTGCATTCCATAAGAGGTATTCACTAATTTGACCCATCGATACCATTAAGAAGCTACTACACATTATGCACATGGGAAGCCATTAATATCATTAACTCATACCATCATATATAACTGGATGTTTCTAACTTACCCATGAGCTCTGAGTAACAGGAGAACCATCATCCACCACACTCATATACAAAAACTCCTCAGCTCGTCTTATTGAACCTCATTTACAATATGAACATATGTACATGGCATCATATAATGACTCGTCATGGCACTTAACTCATGCATCTGGATTTGTATTTGATGGCCTCACATGCATGGTTTCACACCATAGACGTGTCATGGCACGACATCCACCCCCTCTAAACCTGCACATCCTCTGGTATGTGCCAAATCATCATCAAGGTCCACATATAACTGGATGTCGTCTTCATCTTCTGCATTACCAGGAAGATCATCCTCTTCTTCTTCAACCATATCCATACTACCACTGTCAAGCCTCTCATCCTGAGTCTCTTGTGAATCAAAAGGATCACTATCATGCCTTCTTTTAAATATCTTGATTCTTTTGCCTGCCACAAGATTCTTTATTTCTGTTCCATCAAGCTCACACAGAGTATACGTGGCATTTCCATGCACATGCTTGACAATGTAAGGGCCAAACCATCTTTTTGTAAATTTTCTTTGAACAGTGAATTGGTTGTCAAGGCTACTATCATACATTAGAACCCAATCACCTTCTTCAATAAGTTTTGGCCGGAGTCTGTGTCTTCTATCAAATCTTTCTTTATTTTTCAACCTTGCATCTTTCAAGCGGGCTTTAGCAAGCTCTACATCTTCAGGCCTCCTCTCCAACTGTCTTATTCGCAATGCAAGGAGGTCATCTCTGCTCAATCCTTCCACCCAGGGCAATACATTCCAAGTTAGAACTACTTCTTCAACTGGCATCACTGGCTTCTGACCGTACATTAATTCTGCAGGCATGTATCCTGTCACACTGAGCTATGAGTTGTACGGTCAGCCCACAAGGCATATGGTAGCAGCTTTGGCCACTCTCGCATTCTTTCTCTGCATGCCTTAGCCAAAGCTTTAATGATTGGAGGATGTCCTCGCTCACTTTTTCCATTACCCTCAGGATTGTAAGCACATGTTAGGGACAGTTTGATACCAATTCTAGAGAAGAATTCCTTTGCTTCTTCAACATCTAGCTCACCCCTATCAGCTGTTATTTTCCCAACACAACCATACCGGCAAATCACATCTTCCAAGAGAAATTTACATACTGTTTCCGCACTCTTTGTTCTAAGAGCACGCCCCTCTACCTGATTTGTCAAATCTTCTCTTGCAAGTGCTATATACCGCATTTGCCAAATTCCCCAAGGCATTGTAACTAGATCCACTACCCATTTGTAGTGCATGGCAGGTGGGTAGGTTGGTTGCAATCCATCACGATGTCGCACATTTGAGTACATTTGACATACCATGCATGTTTCCACATATTGGGAAATATCCTTGTACATTCCTTTCCACCAATATTTTTCCTTTCCACCAATATTTTTCCTTTAAAGAGGTGGCCCACACACTTCGATGTCCAGCCCAGAGACTCTCATGGAATTCTTTCACAAGCTTCCCTTGAGTCTCTTTATCACATATGACTCTCTGTGGCATAGCATTCCTCTGCTTAGGATGCTTCCAGAGGTACCCATCCTTTAGGAAATAACCATATGCTTTTCTGCGGATCCTCTTAAATTCTGAGTCAGACCAATTTTCTTGCCTTGTCAGAGTACTCAAATATTGACCAATAAGCAACCAATCTCCTTCATATATTTCCTCAATAAAAGACTCAAGTGCATTTGATAGGCAAATATGGTCCCCTTTTGCATATGCTGTAGTATAGAACTTTGTACCCACATCATCAATGTCACTAATCATCTCTTTCTCATCTTCATACCTGGCTCTTGATAGCATATCTGCAAACAACTGGATTATCTTTTCCCGCAATATGCTCAAACTCAAGATTTAGTGACTTGATATAAGCAATCCACCTAAGCATAGCAATATCTGGAGTGGTACAGCTTGTTATCATCCCAAGAAGTGGCAAGCAATCTGTTTCCACAAGTACAGATGCCCCAATAAGATACTCTTTTTCACATTTTAGAGCAGTGACTATTCCCCATAACTCTCTCTTGATCTGTGGATACTTTCGTTGTCGAAAGCTTAATACCTTTGCTCCAAATCTGATTACATACCTGTGATTATCCTCATCATCTTGCCCTACTGCCCATCCTATCCCAGTAGGACTAGTATCAACTGTAACGATCACAGGCCTGCCACACTCATAATCTGCCTTTCTTAGAGTAGGTGATGATTGGAGCAAACATTTCAGCTTCCGCATAGCTTTAATATGTACTGCACTCCACATAAATTTTTGATTTTTCCTCAAAAGTTGATAAAGAGGATCTGCTACATGTGCATAATGTGGGATCCTAATAACATAAAAGACACATGCTCCAAGAAATCTTCTCAGCTCTGTAACATTAATGCATGTCTCTTTCATTCTTTGTATTGCATCTATCTTGGCTGGACAAGGTCGGCGTCCACTAGTACTACAAAGATGTCCCACTATTAGCACTTCACCAACTCCAAACACTGATTTCAGCCCAGATAAAGTAAGATTCACTTCTTCAAGCCTGGATAGAATCATATCACAATCCTTTATATGATTCGTTGCGGCACCCTTTTGAATCCAAATCTCCATCTTTGTCTTTCTCATCACAGCCCTTTATTGGCACATCATCCAAAAATGGCATAGTTTTTTGTGGTATAAAGTCTCGTAAGACTTTATTCATTCCATTCATCATATGTGCCACTGAGTTGGTGGCTCCCTGTGGTAAGGTACACATCCTTACTAATCCCAAAGGAGTTCTCATTGTGGTCAAGTCCTTGCTTTGTATATCCAGCTGGAACTGATCATATCCCGAATACAGATCACCCATAGAGTATATAGCTTTCCCTGCAAATGCTTCTGCAAACTCATCCACAATCGGACCTGCTCCCACATTCCTGATTGTGACTTTGTTTACAGGTTGCATGTCTTGAATAAAGCGCAATGTCCCATTTTTCTTTGGCACAGTAAACCATCTGTTGGAATATGGGGCACATGATGGCTCCAAGATTCCCATCCTAATCTTTTCTTTTAGTAATTCCATCAGCTTTGGCAAGAGAGCCTTTGGTACTGGAATTGGCCGCAAGTTCC
This sequence comes from Cibotium barometz, assembly GCF_041138505.1. NCBI lineage: Eukaryota > Viridiplantae > Streptophyta > Polypodiopsida > Cyatheales > Cibotiaceae > Cibotium > Cibotium barometz. The sequence continues at coordinate 18,836,633 of NC_141093.1, forward strand.
AGGGCACATGTGGAACAGTAAAGATCACCATTGGTGCTGTTACACTTGGATCAACACAGCCTATCTCATGCGGCTGAAAAGCAAAGGCTTTCCCATGTTTTACAAGCATCTCCTCAAAGCATTCCCTTTCAACTGGCAATAGAAATTCCTTCTCACCAATCTTCAGCTCTTTTAGAGTAAACTTCAGCTCTTTTAGAGTTTCTTGAGTAAACTTATGCCCAATTTTCTTCGGATCTCTAAGATTTGGTTGCATAGAAGCTTCATCTATCTTCTCCTTGCTTCCTGGTGGCAAAGGCAAGGCAACTGGTTTCACCTTCTTTGCAACTGTTTTGTACTTTGTATCAACATGAGCATCCATCTCGCAATTCATGTTTTTACATTCCACCCCCTCAAATTCCTGGATTATATCATACATCTCCACAGACGACACCTCTATCATTTCATTTCCACCCTGTAAGCATGCTCTTCCCATATCAAAAAGCACATCCATAGTATCTACAAATGACACCTCATCAAGCACCCCTGAAATAAACTCATTCTTCTCCAGAAAACCACACTGCTCAAAACTTTTTTGTTCATTTTGTATATGTTTTCGCATGCCATGCTTTAAATCCTTGCTTTTTACAAAAACCAGTGACCCATAGCTGGAGAATCCCTGAAAATTTGCTGAAAAGTTATTTACATTGATTGAGTCCTGCGGCGAGAACTCATTTCCCCTTGTACCATTGGAATCCCGCTTTACAATGGCACCTGGCCAAAATCCCTCATCTCCCTGTAATTCATGAATTCTCTATTTATCTTTGGGAGTGACTGTGCTCGAAGAGACTCACGATTCCTTTCATGGTTAATGCAAACTGTCAAAAACTGAACAGCTTTTTTGCCATCTTTACTCCTTATTCTTGCATATGCCGAGCCATCATCCAAAACCTTTGTTTCCATCCTCACAGCTGTAATGTAGGGTTTCCCAAGGATAAGGGGATACGATGACATCTCCTGAACAAAGAAGTTCTGATCATCTTTCACATCCCCTATAGTTACCCTTACATTTGGACATGCTACATAAAGCTCTCCAGATCAGTTATTAGCGTCTTTAATCATCCACCCATGATCCACATCCATTGGCCACTTACATTTGTTGTGGAGATTTTTAGCCATAAGATTTATTTCAGACCCATGATCAATTAGAGCGACATATGGCTCTTCCAAATCACCTATCTTGACAAGGGTTTCAGTGGTTGCTCTTGCCCAATGACTCCTGGAGTAATGACTCTTTGTAAGAACTTCTTTTTCATCATCCTCTTCCACAAAGCGCACTTGTCGTGCCCCATCAGTAGAGTGATTACATTCCACCACATTTTCTCTCTCTTCCTTTTGCTGTACCTGTACTCCATGAGTCTTGGAAGTGCTTGCCTCCCCTTGCGATGGAATAGATTCAATTATGGATTGCCTTTTTCTTCGTATAATATCAATTATCTCATCATGAAATTCTTTCTTTGCAATCCCCAAGACTTCCCCTAGTGTAAATTCCACCCTGCTGTTTAGAATCCTCTCTTCAAGCACCTTTTTGAGATCTGTCGGCTTCAATATCAGATTGAAGCTTGTAGAGTGGACTTTTCCCTTTACCCTTCTCCTTCATTTTTACTGGCACTTCTTCCATTGAAACTTCCTGTGGAGGTCTGCTATGCTGTGGAGGCATATGTGATGGCCCAGGATCCTTCTTTTCACTTCCACGTGTAACTCTTTTTGATGGCCCTCCTTCCTCATTTTCCCTTTTTTGCTTCTCCTCTACCTGTGCCTCATTATTCTGGCATTTAGCAATGTAGGCATGAACAGATAAAGAATCCACAGGCTCCTCCCAGCCAGTCTCAAGACGTATACAATCACCTGCCTCATGCAAAGCTTGCTTAGACACCTTCTTTGACGCAATTAATTCCATTGTTGATGGCCAAAAATACTCATTCTCATAATCTTCATCATTCTCAAATCCCTGCCTTGATTGATCAACCTTTAATCCATAGGTTGCTGCCTCAACCATAGAAATGGCATGACTAGCAGCCATATCCTCAACCAGCTTTTTCATCCCTCCTTTCCCAAAATTTGTACTCAATGGAAGACCAGTTTCTGTAAGATGGATTTTCCCATCTTTGAAAAACACAAGTTGATTTTTAAGAGCTTCTTTATAGCTAGCACAATCTTTCTTTGCATGTTCTGGGTCATCACACCATATGCATCTGTATGTAAACCCTTCTTTGCTTTGAGGCCTTTGCATAGAAGCCTGCCCCAATGGTAGACCCTTTTCTTCAATCCTGGACATCTTCAATTTTAGGTCACGCATACCCTTAATAAGCTCATCCATCGGCCCATCTACCTTTGGAATTGTAGCAGAGCTGGTTTTGGTAGATTCTCAGGGGTAACAGTAGTTATGGGGTTTGTAGAGCCCATCACCATTTTATCCCTCCTCCGCTGCCGCTTTGCTAACATGGTGACTGCATCCTCAACATCATTCCAATCACTCTTTAATCCCTGCTCTGTATCCTTATCCTCAAGGAGGATTTCCAATTTCTCTTGGAGATCTTTCCCAGCTGCTTGTAAGAAGAGCTCTGTTTTTTCTCTGTCCAAAGTTGTACGCTCTATCCTTGACAGCTGGGCATAGCGCTTCTCAAACTCTCTTAGTAATTCTGTGGTAGAAATTCCCATTTTAGGTTTTGCGACCCATTCCAAGAAAGTTCGTTTGGTCACTCGCTCAGAATCCTCCATGAAATATTCATCCTTTAAAGCAAGCTTGAACTCCTCCCAATTTCTGCCACCATGTGCTGTCTGCAATCCTCTTATGCGCTCTCTTATTTTAGGAACACATACCAGCTCGAAACTTCGAACCATATCCTCCTCAGTCACCCTGTTTAGCTCCATCTCCTTTATATAATTGTGTAGGTACTTTGTGATGTCCTTCCCATCAAATTGATCCACCTTTTTCACAATTGATTGTAATGCTTTGGTCGTGGAAATTTGTCCCCTCTCAGCAGCTTGTTGCTGTTGCATGTACATGGTAAACATCTGAAACATCTGCATAACTCCGGGGTCAAAATGAACCCCCTGACCCTCAGAATTCTCAGCCATAGCTTCCCTGTATATTTCACCACACTCTCACCCCAGCAGTTTCACGTCGGGTTCACCAAAGAGCTGTCGTGACGTGTGCGGTATAGCCAGGAAAGTACGAGACTTCTAGCTATGAGAGTAGGTACCAAATCTAACAAGGAAACTTACACACAAATTTCCCCAAGAAGCATAGGACAAGTCCATTTTAAGTGACATATACATGTGTCAATTCATCTCAATACATCCTTGAATTCGTGTACCAAGTGCTTGTCCCTTTCCAAGCTTAGATTCACTGGCTCCTTTTTCCAAATCCTTCAAGCCAATCACATGTAGGCATAGCTTAACCTTCAAATAATTCCAACATACATGTGACCATTCACATTCCATACATCCAGTGTCATTGATTTCATCATTTCAAGATATCCTTTATCACCTGAAAGCCTGCTTTTAAATTCTAACATCATGCAAACAAAAGATAGCATATGGCATAACTATAACATGCTCATGAATTCCAAAATTGGACCGAGTAGAAGTAGAACCAACTTCCCACGGCTTGAATGTACTTTTGATGCCTTTTTCCCACAATTCTCCAAGTTCCAAAGCCTTTAAATTTTTCTCCAAAGCCTTTTTCTCATTTTCCAAATCCTTAAGGATTTATGAGATATGACCTTTTTCTAAATTAAAAAAAAAGTAGAACAAAGAAAACACTTATCTGAACGAGTGAATTTTCTTTTTGATTTTATTTTTGCTAATCTCAAAGTCGCCTCAGTACACACGCGATGGAGAAAACGTGGAAGGCAAAGTCGCCTCAGTACACGCGCGATGGAGAAAACGTGGAAAGCAAGGTCGCCTCACAGTAGATAGCTCGATGGAGAAAAAAAAACATGAAAATGGCTGAAGCATCTCTTCATGTAGCTCTCAATTCCCTCTTCAATTCTAGCACCTACACGGCATGAACAGTATATATATCTTTCATTTAAAATTTACTGGTAGATAGATGCACTGGTTCTCTTTTCTTTCTGCAGAGTTCTCCCTCTGACGAGCACCGCCTGCAATTTTCTGGTTTTTTTCCTCTTTCCCGCGAGGAAATCGGCGCCACCACCTTTTGCAGCTAAAAATGCGTTTTTCCCTTTCAGAATTTCCACGCTGCGCCTACCATTTCCCTTCTAATACTTTCCATTATTTTTCTTTTTAATGCCACGCAAGCTGCCCCCCTTTAATATCCCTTATTATGGTCTTCCTTCAATAAGGTGTGTAATGCTCCTAACCTTGGCATTAAGGCAAACTTCCCAATGCAAATTAGATCATCCATTTGTATCCCCCGCATTCAATAAAGACTTCGGCACTCTAATGCCCCATTGAATCTCCATTGCTCTTGATGCCTCCATAGTTTATAATGTCATCATATCGACCATGTGATTTATAGAATCCCCCAATTGTCCACTCAAATATATCTCCATGTCTTCACAAATACATTCCTTTGTGCATTGGCATGCCCTCATGTTTGCATTCCATAAGAGGTATTCACTAATTTGACCCATCGATACCATTAAGAAGCTACTACACATTATGCACATGGGAAGCCATTAATATCATTAACTTATCCTTTTGGCGTGCCACTCATACCATCATATATAACTGGATGTTTCTAACTTACCCATGAGCTCTGAGTAACAGCAGAACCATCATCCACCACACTCATATACAAAAACTCCTAGATCTGGCTCTCGTCTTATTGAACCTCATTTACAATATGAACATATGTACATGGCATCATATAATGATTCGTCATGGCACTTAACTCATGCATCTGGATTTGTATTTGATGGCCTCACATGCATGGTTTCACACCATAGACGTGCCATGGCACGACAACGCACTTAGAGTTGGGTCTATTAGGCGACAAAGTTTAGATGCCAATGAGGTTGGTGCTATGTGGGCGAGTAGTGGTCGTGTAGCTAGGCATGATCGCCTACTAGATGAAACCACTAGAACCTTGATAGAAAGTTTTGGGAGGAGAATTGTCGTGCATCGCCAGTTTTCAAGAAAGCTTTGCGTAAGAGAGTGACAAGAGGAGTGTTCATTGAGCACGGTGCTTGCTTTCTTGAAATGTCCCAAACTGAGTTGTATTCTCAGTTTGTGGCTTCGTATCCAGAACTTAAAATTGGCCAAAGGTCATTTGAGGGGTGTAAGCCTTGGTTTGTGAGGTACTCACGTCAGCGTGACACATGTTGTTGTCGCTACCATGTTGAGTTCAAACTTTTTTATGATGTGTTCCGTTCTCTTAGTGGGCATAGAGAGTTGCCTCGTAGTCCACGTGATTTCATCCACTCTCTTTTGTGTGCACGCACGGAGGATGCCCAGTTCTATAGGATGCCTTGTGTGGAGAGCAATTGCACATCATGTGGTTCACTTGCACATCTACAGATGGTAGATCTTGATGCAAGTGACCAAGAGATAGTGGCATGGCAACGTTATGAGTATGTGACACACCAGCTCCAGAGTGGTGGACAGTCCAGGAAGTTGCAGCTCGTGGACAAACATACACCACGTTGTCACTTCACAGCCACATTTAGGGAGCAGATCTACCCCTACATACGGCACAGTCATTGTGCCAAGTGGCAGGATCGTCAGTTCCGAGCATGCCTAGCAGAGTTTCCTATTGGTGTGGTCGTCTCTGTGATTGATTTTGCAGAGAACTACACTTTCACACCTTTTCAGGAGATACAATCTGAGTATTACTTCTCAGAGCAGGTAATGGTTATATTTTGTAATATTTGTTTTATGTTTGAGCTACATTACTTAATTGATTTTTTGTGTCCTAAACGTATGTATTGCTTACCTCACCAGGTTGCTATTTTGGTCCACATTAGCTATCGACATGCAGAGGCTCATGTAGATGGGATAGCGAGTACCCCCGAGACCCGTGTCATTATTCGAGAGTATCATTTCTATATCAGTGATGATCGTTCACATGATGCACATTTTGTGCAACACTGTTTTCGTCTCCATGACGATTTTTTAGGAGATTGTGGGATCAGACATGTCCAGCGATGGGTTTGGTCGGATGGTTGTGGCGCACAGTTCAAGTCATCACGTCAATTCTATTGGCTCTACAGGTTGTACTTATGGCTTTCTTACATTTACAATTAAACTAAATTCACTAGAACATCTTAAAGAACACAATAACTAAGACTATCTTTTATGGATTTATAGGTGCATGTGCAGTCTAGTATCCCAGTGATTTGGTCATTCTTTGAGACTGGTCACGGGAAGGGTGAGCATGATGGTGCAGGCGCGTGTGTGAAACGTGCCTTGAGGCGTCATCAGCTGCGACAGGATGCTCAGCGGTTCAGAGATGTGGGCCACGTAGTCGAGTGGTGCTCCCAACATTTGTGTGGGAGTGCAGCATCATCGTACCCCAAACGTGATGCTCGGATTGTCAGGAGATTTTTTTGGCATGTGGATGGTGGCACGATTGACCGTAGAGCCTCCCATGATTGTGGCACAGTACCTGGCACCTTGGGCTTACATTCCATCAGGAGCACGTGCATGGCGGCCCCCACGATTTACACACGACGGTTTGCATGCTTCTGTGGAGCATGTATGGATGGCGATTGGTCACATTGTGCCTCGAGAGGATGGGCAGATGCATGGATACAGACATTCCTCTCCCCCGAGCATCCTTCACATCCAGTGGTGTCTGATGAGCACACAGGTCCTGCATTCATGGTCAGTTATGATGACCTGACAGATTTGCTACACAAGGGTGATGTATTTGCTGTTATTGCCAGTGAGGGAAATAGCGAGGGAGTAGACTACTATCTGATGAGTTGCACTAGGCCAAAGTGCATGCTTGACCAGGATACAGTGGATGATCATGGGTTTTCTTATGACGCCCATAGCATGATTGTGGCAGGCCGGTTCTACCAGCAGATTCGACTTCATCGGGGGAGTCTTGAGTTCCAGGAGTGGAAGTGGGAGTTAGAGGCATTTCAGTTCTCTCATCTAGTGGTTGCTACCAGGCTCACTCTTGTTCGAGTACAGAGCCGAAAACACAGTTCTCACCCTCGTTTTCGGCTTCGACGAGTGGACGACCATGAGAGCATTCTAGAGTAGTTGAGAGCTAGAGAGGGTGCTGCTGACTAGATCTCTATCTTGATAGTGACTAAACTCAGACTAGCTGGGTTAGCTCACTTACATTGTACTTAGATTTTTGGGCAGTGACTAACCTCAGACTAGCTGGGGTAGCTCATTTTCATTCTGATGTACTTATTTGATGTTTATATCATTATGAGTTTTCTCATTATTGAGTATCATTACATTTTAGTTGATGTTCTTGATTTTATTATATTTTTTAACACTTTGGCTATCATATTATTTGTTGAAAATCTCCATGCCATCGCACCCAAACATGCTCTGATGGGGACCAAACTTTGCAAGCATGGGGAGGGGACCCACCCCCACATGCTTGCAAAGTTTGGTCACAATCAGAACATGTTTGGATTGGTAATTGGCGCCCAGTGCGGGTTTTTCAAGTCTCTTGGTGCTTAAGAGGCCAAGGAAAATCCGGGCCTTCCCCATACCATCGTACCCAAACATGCTCCGATGGGGACCAAACTTTGCAAGCATGTGGGGGTGGGTCCCCCCCACATGCTTGCAAAGTTTGGTCACAATCAGAGCATGTTTGGATTGGCAATTAGCGCCCAGTGCGGGTTTTTCAAGTCTCTTGGTGCTTAAGAGGCCATGGAAAATCCGGGCCTTCCCCATACCATCGTACCCAAACATGCTCCAATGGGGACCAAACTTTGCAAGCATGTGGGGGTGGGTCCCCCCCACATGCTTGCAAAGCTTGGTCACAATCAGAGCATGTTTGGATTGGCAATTAGCGCCGCCCAGTGCGGGTTTTTCAAGTCTCTTGGTGCTTAAGAGGCCATGGAAAATCCGGGCCTTCCCCATACCATCGTACCCAAACATGCTCCGATGGGGACCAAACTTTGCAAGCATGTGAGGGTGGTATGGGGAAGTTTGGCCCCCATCGGAGCATGTTTGGGTACGATGGTATGGGGAAGGCCCGGATTTTCCATGGCCTCTTAAGCACCAAGAGACTTGAAAAACCCGCACTGGGCGCCAATTGCCAATCCAAACATGCTCTGATTGTGACCAAACTTTGCAAGCATGTGGGGGGGACCCACCCCCACATTCTTGCAAAGTTTGGTCCCCATCGGAGCATGTTTGGGTACGATGGTATGGGGAAGGCCCGGATTTTCCATGGCCTCTTAAGCACCAAGAGACTTGAAAAACCCGCACTGGGCGCTAATTACCAATCCAAACATGCTCCGATGGGGACCAAACTTTGCAATAATGTGGGGGGGACCCACCCCCACATGCTTGCAAAGTTTGGTCCCCATCGGAGCATGTTTGGGTACGATGGTATGGGGAAGGCCCGGATTTTCCATGGCCTCTTAAGCACCAAGAGACTTGAAAAACCCGCACTGGGCGCTAATTGCCAATCCAAACATGCTCTGATGGTGACCAAAATTTGCAAGCATGTGGGGGGGACCCACCCCCACATTCTTGCAAAGTTTGGCCCCCATCGGAGCATGTTTGGGTACGATGGTATGGGGAAGGCCCGGATTTTCCATGGCCTCTTAAGCACCAAGAGACTTGAAAAACCCGCACTGGGCACTAATTGCCAATCCAAACATGCTCTGATTGTGACCAAACTTTGCAAGCATGTGGGGGGGACCCACCCCCACATGCTTGCAAAATTTGGTCCCCAACGGAGCATGTTTGGGTACGATGGTATGGGGAAGGCCCGGATTTTCCATGGCCTCTTAAGCACCAAGAGACTTGAAAAACCCGCACTGGGCGCTAATTGCCAATCCAAACATGCTCCGAAGGGGACCAAACTTTGCAAGCATGTGGGGGGGACCCACCCCCACATGCTTGCAAAGTTTGGTCCCCATCGGAGCATGTTTGGGTACGATGGTATGGGGAAGGCCCGGATTTTCCATGGCCTCTTAAGCACCAAGAGACTTGAAAAACCCGCACTGCGCGCTAATTGCCAATCCAAACATGCTCTGATGGTGACCAAACTTTGCAAGCATGTGGGGGGGACCCACATGCTTGCAAGCATGTGGGGGACCCACCCCCACATGCTTGCAAAGTTTGGTCCCCATCGGAGCATGTTTGGGTATGATGGTATGGGGAAGGCCCGGATTTTCCATGGCCTCTTAAGCACCAAGAGACTTGAAAAACCCGTAGTGGGCACCAATTACCAATCCAAACATGCTCTGATTGTGACCAAACTTTGCAAGCATGTGGGGGGGACCCACCCCCACATGCTTGCAAAGTTTGGTCCCCATCGGAGCATGTTTGGGTACGATGGTATGGGGAAGGCCCGGATTTTCCATGTCCTCTTAAGCACCAAGAGACTTGAAAAACCCACACTGGGCGCTAATTGCCAATCCAAACATGCTCTGATTGTGACCAAACTTTGCAAGCATGTGGGGGGGACCCACCCTCACATGCTTGCAAAGTTTGGTCCCCATCGGAGCATGTTTGGGTACGATGGTATGGGGAAGGCCCGGATTTTCCATGGCCTCTTAAGCACCAAGAGACTTGAAAAACCGGCACTGGGCGCTAATTGCCAATCCAAACATGCTCTGATTGTGACCAAACTTTGCAAGCATGTGGGGGGGACCCACCCCCACATGCTTGCAAAGTTTGGTCTCCATCGGAGCATGTTTGGGTATGATGGTATGGGGAAGGCCCGGATTTTCCATGGCCTCTTAAGCACCAAGAGACTTGAAAAACCCGCACTGGGCGCCATTTACCAATCCAAACATACTCTGATTGTGACCAAACTTTGCAAGCATGTGGGGGGGACCCACCCCCACATGCTTGCAAAGTTTGGTCCCCATCGGAGCATGTTTGGGTACGATGGTATGGGGAAGGCCCGGATTTTCCATGGCCTCTTAAGCACCAAGAGACTTCAAAAACCCGCACTAAACATGTTCTGATTGTGACCAAACTTTGCAAGCATGTGGGGGTGGGTCCCCTCCCCATGCTTGCAAAGTTTGAGCATGTTTGGGTACGATGGCATGGAGATTTTGAACAAACAATATGATAGCCAAAGTGTTAAAAAATATAATAAAATCAAGAACATCAACTGAAATGTAATGATACTCAATAATGAGAAAACTCATAATGATATAAACATCAAATAAGTACATCAGAATGAAAATGAGCTACCCCAGCTAGTCTGAGGTTAGTCACTGCCCAAAAATCTAAGTACAATGTAAGTGAGCTAACCCAGCTAGTCTGAGTTTAGTCACTATCAACAGCAACCCAATCAAAATCGTCATCTCTAACTG
>NC_141093.1:18847130-18929630 GCF_041138505.1 Cibotium barometz
ATACTCAGATAGTATCTCCTTTAACTAACCTTCTCAAGAAGAGTACCCTATTTCAGTGGTCTACTATGTGTCAGAGTGCCTTTGATAAGCTGAAGACAGCCTTAGTAATCAACCCTATCCTTAATTTGCCAAATTTTACCAAACCTTTTGAAGTAGTTACTAATGCCAGTGGGTTTGCCTTAGGCGGTGCTCTTATGCAGGAAGGTCAAAGCTCAGAACACATGAGAGAAATTATGTCGTCCATGACTTGGAGTTACTCTCAGTAGTTTATGCTTTGAAGTTGTGGAGACATTATCTTTTGGGACAGAGGTTCACCTTGATGATTGTTGAAAGATCGGTAGAGGGGGAGGAGACACACACACAGGAGCAAACCCTAAAGTATATTGCAAACCCTAACCATAGAGGGAAGCCATGTCCACTCTCACACAAAGCATAATGCACTAATCCATAATCCACACAACACACAATGAGTTGTGTCCACACTCTACTAACCCTAGCTAATGTCCACACACTATGACCAGCTGGACACGCAGTCATTTATGTCTCACACATGTTCCTACCTAATCTGCCAGCACATAGCATAGCTGGCTCATACTGACATCGAGCTTGAATATCTCAACACCCCCTCTCAAGCTCATGATGTACTGCCGATGAAGATGTAGATGAGCTTGGGATATCAAGACTCTCAACACTCCCCCTCAAGCTCATCCCATGTACTCCCAACATAGTCCGAAAGTACTCGAACTTCTCCCTGCTAAGTGGCTTCGTGAAGATATCAGCCACCTACTCATCAGTCTTCACATAGTGAAGATCAACTGTACCATCCAGCACCTTCTCTCTGACAAAGTGATAATGAACCTCTATGTGTTTGGTCCTCGCATGAAACACTGGATTCTTTGCCAACTGTATACTGCTCATGTTGTCACAATGTATGACAACTTTGCCATCAAGAGGCTCACATAAATCTGCCAAGAGACTCTTTAACCATATAGCCTCGCAAGTAGCAATGGCTGCACCTCTGTACTCAGTCTCTGTACTGGATAAAGCAACTGTAGGTTGCTTCTTGCTACTCCAACTCACCACGGCACTTCCAAGTGTAAAAGCATATCCACTAGTAGACCTCCTGTCATATGCGCTACCTGCCCAATCAGCATCTGTGTAGCCATGTATGTCCAAGCTTTTACCACTCTCATAAAATAGACCATAATGTGCTGTGGTTTTCACATATCTCATGATGCGTCTCACTGCATCCAAATGTGGTTTCCTTGGGCTCTGCATAAACTGGCTAACTAGCCCCACTGCATAACTCAAATCTGGGCATGTGATAGTCATGTATATGAGACTACCAACCATCTTCCTGTACATAGAAGGATCATCCAATTCCTCGCCATAATCAGCCCGCAACTTCACATTTTGCTCCAATGGTGTACTCATAGGCTTACACCCTGTCATGCCATACTTTGCCAACATATCCAATGCATATTGGCGCTGTACTAACCAAGTACCTGCATGATCTTTCACCACTTCAATTCCAAGGAAGTATCTCAACTCACCAAGATCTTTCATGTCAAATTGCCCACTCAAAGCTTTCTTGACATGCATCACATCTGCACCATGATCACCTGTGATAATCAAGTCATCCACATAGATGACTAGTAAAACAATCCCATGCTGTGTCTTCTTCACATAGAGTGAAGAATCTGCTGTAGAAATCTGAAAACCAAGTGAGATAAGATATTTGCTCATCTTATCACTCCAGGCACGTGGTGCTTGCTTCAGACCATATAATGCCTTTTTCAACCTGCATACGTGAGTGGGATATCTAGGGTGTACATACCCTTCTGGCTGTGCCATGTATACTTCTTCTTGTAGATCTCCATTCAGAAATGCATTCTTAACATCCATCTAATGCATTTCCCAGCCATTAGCTGCAGCCATAGCAATGACTGCTCTCACTGTGCCCATCTTAGCCACTGGACTAAACGTCTCATCATAATCCAATCCTTGGGTCTGTGCATAACCCTTTGCTACCAATCTTGCTTTATGTCTCTCAATAGAACCATCAGATTTGTACTTCACTTTGTAAACCCATTTACATCCAATAACATTCTTGTCCTTTGGTAGTGCAACCAAGTCCCATGTATCATTATGGACCAATGCGTCCATCTCAGCATCCATTGCTTTCTCCCATACATGCTGTCCAATAGCCTCTGTATAGCATGTAGGTTCCACATGCTTCACCATAGATGTCATGTATGCATAGTGCATAGCAAAATCTCTATATGTCAATCTGTCAACAGGATATCTGACTCTCTGGGATCTCCGCAATGCCTGCGGGTCACTCTGTACACCTGAAACTCTAGCATGTGGTGGCACATATCTGTCTTGCCTCGCACCAGGTGTGCGTAAAACAGGTATGCCAAGCTCCTCATCCAAACTCTCAGAACTAGATGACTCATATCCTGTGATTCCAATTCCTTCAACTTTCTTTTTGCCTTTATCCATAGCACTACTCCGTGCTTACACTCTCATGCCTCAAACGTCCTGACCATGGACGTACACTGCTACTCTCAGCTTCTGCTGCTGGCCCAGACATAGTAGTAGAACTAGAACTTGCTTGTGGTGGCAAGTTCACATGAACATCAGCCTCAAGTGACTCAATAACACCCTCATCTTTTGCTTTATACCAACTAGCAAGCTCATCAAACACCACATCACGTGAGATGACCACTTGTCTAGTTTGTGGATTATAACACTTGTAGGCCTTTCGATCCTGTGCATATCCAACAAATATACATTTCTCTGCCTTAGGATCCAACTTCCTTCTTCTTTCATCAGGCACATGCTGTGAGATCCCTGTTCCCACCGAGCAACGGATTCGGGGTACTAGCAGCGGAAGTAGCACTTCTCGCGCGGGACAGGGGTCCCACACTCGGGGCCTCGCCCACGGATATCCGGACAAGAGACTAATCCGTCGGTTTGTCCAAAACCGAAACCGGAAAAACTTCCTTTACCCGGAAAGCACGGGCGATTCCACCAGGATAACTCTTTACTCTAACGTAGTCAAGATCATTACTGATCAAACTGATCTGACTGCACCTTTAACGGTACTTGGTCAAATCAAGGAAGAACTTGCACTTGGATCATTGGGATCAACGCTTTTTTCCCCATCAAGAGGCACAGCCGTTGATTCCTATCCATAGAACAATTTCTATCCGGGATTTACTTCATCTATCGTAATAATAGAAATTAAATCTCGATTTACGGATCCATCAGTCCAGCCTAACCCCATCCGATCCCATGGGTTAGCCAACCGCCCAACCACTGTAGTGATGGGATCCAATTTGGAATTTGGTTAGATTTTGTCCCGGGTACCAAGGAAAAGAGTTCCAAGGCCCCCTAGCCGGAAGTTCATGCAAACATAAAATTAGGCACACCACTTACACACCCAATATGAAATTGCCTTTTTCTTAGCATCAGCTAACTTTAAAACAATCCTTTAATGAAACCATAGTACCACTGATCACAGTCTTCCAAATTATCCGATTGATTCTCAATTTTTCCATCATTCCTTCATTAGAGTATCTATGGCATCATTGGCAACTAGAACGCTCACCACCTGACCACTCAGGGGCCGTTTCTATAGTTCCTAGCCCATAATACTCGGCAATATAATCACTTATCAAGATGGACTCTCGTTGAAGATCAGCAAGATCAACCAACAGATCCATATAAAAGAGCCATGGACTCATCCGTTGAGGACCAGCAAGGTCAGTCAACCAGATCCATGCCCGGTTTCACAAAACAACTCTTACTCCTTGTTCCAATATCTTCCTCGACGCACGCGTGGGTATCCTAGGCGACCCAGAGCCCGAGCACCGTATGGTCAGCACCCTCTAGGATCCTTCGCAGGTGACCTAGCGCTTCACTCATAGGCCGCTTCCTTGGTCCCTCATCCACCGTACCGGAAGCTCACCATTTTAATCGAACCGAGGCTGGTCAAGACCTCGGTCGACCTTGCTACGCGAGACGTCCTCCATTGACTCTCCGTCAGCAGTTGCAACTTTATCAGTTAGGTCTCCACGACCTTAATCACAAGATGGTCAAAATGCTTCCCCAGCATTCTTGACATAAAACAGCCATTTACAAACAGCATTTACAAACAGTTTACAAATACAGTTTCTATATTAACTCTCATTTTTCCACATTGTTCCTCATTAAACCACATTACTTATTCCACATTCTATTTATATGTGTACTCATCCAATCACCTCATTTTCCATCTCTTCACTTCAAATTCCTTCACATCACATATCATATATTCACATCCATATCCACATCCATACATCCACATCCATATCCACATTCACATCCATACATCCACATCTACATGCTTATCTCCATTTTCACATCTTCATTTATACATCCACATCCCATATCCACATTCATACATACACATCCATATCCACATCCATACATCCACATCCACATCCACATTCACATCCATACATCCACATCTACATGCTTACCTCCATTTTCACATCCTCATTTATACATCCACATCCCATATCCACATTCATACATACACATCCATACATCCACATCTACATCCACATACATACATACATCCACATCCACATTCACATTCACATACATCCACATCCACATTCCCATACATCCACATCTATACATCCACATTCCACATTCACATCTATACATCCACATCTACATTCACATTCACATACATCCACATCCCCATTCCCATTCACATCTATACATCCACATCTACATCCACATACATACATACATCCACATCCACATTCCACATTCACATCTATACATCCACATCTACATCCACATTCACATTCATCCACATCCACATTCCCATTCACATCTATACATCCACATCCATTCACATCTATACATCCACATCTACATCCACATTCACATCTATACATCCACATCCATTCACATCTATACATCCACATCTACATTCACATTCACATACATCCACATCTACATTCACATTCACATACATCCACATCCACATTCCACATTCACATCTATACATCCACATCTACATCCACATTCACATACATCCACATCCACATTCCCATTCACATCTATACATCCACATCCATTCACATCTATACATCCACATCTACATCCACATTCACATCTGTGCCTATATATCTTCATGCATATATCCATTTTCACGTTCATACATCCACACTCCATCTCCACATCCACACATCCACATACATACATCCATTTCCACATTCCCATTTATATAACCCCATATACCTTCACATCTAATCTTTTACATCACATCCATTCTCGCCCTATCACAACCCATATACATCTTATCCTATCACATACACTTCTTACCTCATCCCCCCATACACATCTTAATTCATCTTATCACCTCCTAACTTATTTCATAAGCATCTTATCACCTCTTATCACACCTCTTATCACATCTCTTATCACCTCCTAACTTATTTCATAAGCATCTTATCACACCTCTTATCACATCTTATCACATCTCTTATCTATTTATAGAATACAAGAGAATTCTTACATTTGATATAAGATTTCTTTACACATTTATTTATGAATAAATTCTATTTAAGGAGATTAATACTTTCAAAGTAAAAATCAATCTTTTATGCGTCTTCCTATGCATAAATTCATTTTTAATGAAAATGACACTTTTGAATTAAATTTTAATCTTTTATGCATTTTTCTATACATAAATTCAATTTAGATGAGAATGACACTTTTGAATTAAAAAAATCAATCTTTTATGCATCTTCTTATGCATAAATTCAATTTGGTAGGAATTACACTTTTAGAATAAAAAAATTTCTCTTATGCATCTAAGTTAAGCATAAAATCCATTTATGAGGAAAATCACACTTTTAGTATAAAAAGAATATCTTTTATGCATACCTATATGCATGAAATTCAATTATGATAAAAGTCACACTTTTATAATAAAATAATCAACTTTTATGCATACCTCTATGCATGAAATCCAATATGATAAAAGTAACACTTTTGATATAAAAATTTTTCCATTATGCATACTTCTATGCATGAAATAAAAATGGTAAAAATAACACTTTTGATATAAAAATTTATCCATTATGCATACTTCTATGCATGAAATAAAAATGGTAAAAATAACACTTTTGATATAAAAATTTATCCATTATGCCTAATATTAAAATTCAATTTCTTCATGATTGTAATGAAATTCTTTCAATTCATCTAGGATGATAATTCCTAGAATATGGTAGGAAGTCCTCTTTTTATGCTTTGAATGAGATTATTTTATGCATAATTTTTATAAAAATTTTGCCATAGCTCCGCTGCTATGACTGATAAATCTCAATTTTTCTAAGGGATAATGCTTATCATTAAGAAAATAATTAAAATAATCTCTAATTGGATTATCAATCCATAATGGATTGAATCATTAATATACATAAACTAAAATCATAAGAAAAAGCCATTAATTTGGCCTCAAGCATAGCTTAATCTTGGGTTAAGGAAAAGCTTTATGAAAAGCTTGATTTGGATTGAGAATGGGTCATGAGTATGACCATTTCTTGAGTGAGAGAGAGAATTTACATAAGAATCATTAGAATTTAAACATAAATGAAAATTAACTTCAATAGCATTTATTAAATCATGTAACTCTTCACTACTATTCAAACTTCATTAGCATTTTAAAAAAAAACCATACCAATTAAACTTCTCAAGCTTGAGAGGGGTTGAGAAGAGAGAAACATTGAGAAATTATAGAAAGATCAATATTCACTAATTACCTTACAACTTGCTTGATTCTTTGTTCACGGTAGAGGCCCCCAACCAATCAATTGGTTAAGTATGTTGATGGAGCCACTAATGGGAATTGAAGAAAGAGGGAAGCTCCAAAAACTAGTGAATTATTAAATGAATTCACAGTTCTTGGCTTAGGTGGAGTAGAGTAACGATGCATAAACACTATATATTTTTCAACAAGGGGGAGGCTTCTATTTATAGGAAAAATTGAGCTCCTAACCAAACAAACTGATTCTAGAATTTTCTAAATCAGTTTGGTCAATATTTGACCATTTTTAGGTCAGTTAAGCTAACTTTTTGGAACTAGACTTAAATGAGGAGAGAGGAGAGATGAAATATCTCAATTTTTATGAGTTTAAAACTCATTCAAGCATGTGAAATATGCACCTCCTTTAAAGAACTCCCCTTCCTTACATATGTCATACTTTTAATATTGCTCATAATTTTTTTTACTAATAAACCTTGTACATTTTCAACTCTTCATCTTATGTGAAATATGCACCTCCTTTAAAGAACTCCCCTTCCTTACATATGTCATACTTTTAATATTGCTCATAATTTTTTTACTAATAAACCTTGTACATTTTCAACTCTTCATCTTATGTGAAATATGCACCTCCTTTAAAGAACTCCCCTTCCTTACATATGTCATACTTTTAATATTGCTCATAATTTTTTTACTAATAAACCTTGTACATTTTCAACTCTTCATCTTATGTGAAATATGCACCTCCTTTAAAGAACTCCTCTTCCTTACATATGTCATACTTTTAATATTGCTCATAATTTTTTACTAATAAACCTTGTACATTTTCAACTCTTCATCTTATGTGAAATATGCACCTCCTTTAAAGAATTCCCCTTCCTTACATATGTCATATTTTTAATATTGCTCATAGTTTTTTACTAATAAACCTTGTACATTTTCAACTCTTCACCTCATGTGAGCATTTACTCATTTTTGGGTATTTTCTTTTTACAAGTTGGATTTATCTCCTCCCTACACATGGATTGATGCTATTGGTCCATAGGAACCTTAATTGGACCATAGTCTAAAGATTTCTGAAAATCTAGACCCTTAGGCTAAGGTTCTTTATAGTTATTTTCAATTAATTCCAATTGCACATTGGAAAATTCTTTTTGAATTTCTGTTTCAGGGGAACTCATCTGAATTAGAAGAGATATTTTTCTATCCAAAAATATTCAAAATCTGAATATTCTCTCTCTAGAATATTTTTCTCTCTCTAGGCTAAAACAGATAGAAACAAGGTCTTTATATTTCTGAAGAGGGATTGATTACAGGAAAAGATACTAGACATCAAAAAGGGGGTGGGGGAGGAATCTTACATTCTACCCCACTTAAAAAACGCGAGATGTCCTCATCTCGCAAACTGGGATAATTTCGCAAGATGCACGAATTATGAGACTTAGAGAAAAATTTAAATCAGGATTAACCACCAAGAAAAAGTCTCAAAGAGAGCAAGATTCAAGATAAGAACAAGATTTAAACTTTATTCATTCTTGGAACTTATACAGTAAAGATAGAGGAACTCTTTACACTTCCATAAGCCCGTCCATCATATGGTCACAAAAGCAGTCCTCACAAGCTGCACAAGTATAAGGTAACTCATCTATGGGAATGATTCTGTGGGTTATTGCTGCGCCTATCTCAGTGGTATGAGGTGTTCTAACAAAAGGACCTCTGAGAGGCAAGCCAAAAACGGGGTAAAGGCATATCTTCTCATGAGGAAGAAAACACGCCAGTAAGAAGACCCGCTCAGAAAACCCAGGATGTCTTGATCTCATGACGCAGTAGTATCGGGGACCCAAACCCAAGGCTTCAATAACCATGGCCAAGCGGACATTGTTGCGAAAGTGCTGCTGACCCCAGGGTGTTACCCTAGTTATGTCTTGATAGGTCCGCCATTTGGTCTGCGCTACAGAAGTTCCCAAGTGAGGGAAAAGTGAGCGCTCATACTGTTCTATAAAATCCTTCTTCACAGACTCACTTGCGTCTTGAAGGTGAGGAATCATTATGGATAAAACTAATTCTTGTTGCCAAGCCATGAAGGAGATTAGGAAGAAAGGAGATCGATGGGAGTAAGATTACTGTGAGCGACAAGTAAAAGTTACGACTTATATAAAGGAAGGAGCTAGCGTAACTTAGAAGCCAACGGTAGCTTGCCACTGAAGTTTTACCGTCTTTCCATGATTTGGGTTTGGCACAATTTTCTATAGAAGGCATTAAGAACTTTGAGATGAGGAGATAAAAGAAGTTCGTAAGTTAAATCACCTACTTTCTTTGGTCCACAATATCTGGGAGATAACTTCTTATACTTCCCAAGAGATAAAGAACTTCTTTTGGGCCGTACTCGAGACCAAAACCTTGATATCCAAAACATCGATTCTCACTTCTGAACTCGTTGTTCTGAATCTTTAAAACAGGTGGGACTCTTGAGAAGTATTCAGGAAAAAGGTTCTTCCTTTTTTAAACAGAATCTTTCTTTTATTTTAGAGAGAGAATAATTATAAGATCAGAAAGGGAGATTCTTACTCCTGTATACCTCTAAGGCTGGGGGAGGAATCTTACATTCTACCCCACTTAAAAGGTGCAAGATGTCCTCATCTCGCAAGTAGAGGACAACTTTTTTGCTTAAGATCCAATTTATTCTGGGGTTCCTTATATTCCGGTCAACCCAACAGAATATGGGGATAATATCCCTTATATAGAATTCATCAATAACAATTCATTCAAATCATATCATTCATATCTTTAACACGATAATGGTCCATTAGACCGAAAAATTTTCTTCTGAACATTCCTCCACAGGAATTTTAGTCAAGCAAGTTCTCAATTTGTCATCCCTTAACTTGATCCACCAAGTCAAGTATTAATAGTAGCAATCTGACAGCACAATCCACTAATCTCATAGTGATTTGCTGAAATCATTATCATCATTCCAGTTATGAATATCATCACAGGGACTCATCCCATTCATCATTCCAGTTATGAATATCATCACAGGGACTCATCCCATTCATCCTCATTGAAGCTTATTACATTTCAACCAAATTTCAGGGATCATCATTTTTCAATCAGAATCCAAATCAATTCATCAATTCTCAAACAGAATTAAAAATCATATCAACCACATTCAAAATCATCCTCTGGATAGCATTAACGCTTATAATTTCAAGTCTTAGATTTACTCGTATATACTGTCAGTAAAGAGCTGCAGTTATACTCTCGGTATATACGGTAGTCACGGCCCTTGGAATTATAAGGTAAATACCATCATGTCTAGGCCTCAAGCAAGTCAGGGATTCTATATAATTGCGGTACTTCCATCTGAAGACCCAATTACCAATTTATGAATTTCAGTTTGAATATCAAATTGTATGAATTATATCACACAATTACAACCTTTTTTGTGCTTCTTGATAAATTTTTGACATATTTGGTTTCTCAGTTGATCTTTATTAGCCAAATGCTCTGATACCAACTGTGAGATCCCTGTTCCCACCGAGCAACGGATTCGGGGTACTAGCAGCGGAAGTA
Source organism: Cibotium barometz (assembly GCF_041138505.1). Taxonomy (NCBI): domain Eukaryota; kingdom Viridiplantae; phylum Streptophyta; class Polypodiopsida; order Cyatheales; family Cibotiaceae; genus Cibotium; species Cibotium barometz. The sequence continues at coordinate 18,857,539 of NC_141093.1, forward strand.
GCACTTCTCGCGCGGGACAGGGGTCCCACACTCGGGGCCTCGCCCACGGATATCCGGACAAGAGACTAATCCGTCGGTTTGTCCAAAACCGAAACCGGAAAAACTTCCTTTACCCGGAAAGCACGGGCGATTCCACCAGGATAACTCTTTACTCTAACGTAGTCAAGATCATTACTGATCAAACTGATCTGACTGCACCTTTAACGGTACTTGGTCAAATCAAGGAAGAACTTGCACTTGGATCATTGGGATCAACGCTTTTTTCCCCATCAAGAGGCACAGCCGTTGATTCCTATCCATAGAACAATTTCTATCCGGGATTTACTTCATCTATCGTAATAATAGAAATTAAATCTCGATTTACGGATCCATCAGTCCAGCCTAACCCCATCCGATCCCATGGGTTAGCCAACCGCCCAACCACTGTAGTGATGGGATCCAATTTGGAATTTGGTTAGATTTTGTCCCGGGTACCAAGGAAAAGAGTTCCAAGGCCCCCTAGCCGGAAGTTCATGCAAACATAAAATTAGGCACACCACTTACACACCCAATATGAAATTGCCTTTTTCTTAGCATCAGCTAACTTTAAAACAATCCTTTAATGAAACCATAGTACCACTGATCACAGTCTTCCAAATTATCCGATTGATTCTCAATTTTTCCATCATTCCTTCATTAGAGTATCTATGGCATCATTGGCAACTAGAACGCTCACCACTTGACCACTCAGGGGCCGTTTCTATAGTTCCTAGCCCATAATACTCGGCAATATAATCACTTATCAAGATGGACTCTCGTTGAAGATCAGCAAGATCAACCAACAGATCCATATAAAAGAGCCATGGACTCATCCGTTGAGGACCAGCAAGGTCAGTCAACCAGATCCATGCCCGGTTTCACAAAACAACTCTTACTCCTTGTTCCAATATCTTCCTCGACGCACGCGTGGGTATCCTAGGCGACCCAGAGCCCGAGCACCGTATGGTCAGCACCCTCTAGGATCCTTCGCAGGTGACCTAGCGCTTCACTCATAGGCCGCTTCCTTGGTCCCTCATCCACCGTACCGGAAGCTCACCATTTTAATCGAACCGAGGCTGGTCAAGACCTCGGTCGACCTTGCTACGCGAGACGTCCTCCATTGACTCTCCGTCAGCAGTTGCAACTTTATCAGTTAGGTCTCCACGACCTTAATCACAAGATGGTCAAAATGCTTCCCCAGCATTCTTGACATAAAACAGCCATTTACAAACAGCATTTACAAACAGTTTACAAATACAGTTTCTATATTAACTCTCATTTTTCCACATTGTTCCTCATTAAACCACATTACTTATTCCACATTCTATTTATATGTGTACTCATCCAATCACCTCATTTTCCATCTCTTCACTTCAAATTCCTTCACATCACATATCATATATTCACATCCATATCCACATCCATACATCCACATCCATATCCACATTCACATCCATACATCCACATCTACATGCTTATCTCCATTTTCACATCTTCATTTATACATCCACATCCCATATCCACATTCATACATACACATCCATATCCACATCCATACATCCACATCCACATCCACATTCACATCCATACATCCACATCTACATGCTTACCTCCATTTTCACATCCTCATTTATACATCCACATCCCATATCCACATTCATACATACACATCCATACATCCACATCTACATCCACATACATACATACATCCACATCCACATTCACATTCACATACATCCACATCCACATTCCCATACATCCACATCTATACATCCACATTCCACATTCACATCTATACATCCACATCTACATTCACATTCACATACATCCACATCCCCATTCCCATTCACATCTATACATCCACATCTACATCCACATACATACATACATCCACATCCACATTCCACATTCACATCTATACATCCACATCTACATCCACATTCACATTCATCCACATCCACATTCCCATTCACATCTATACATCCACATCTACATCCACATTCACATCTATACATCCACATCTACATTCACATTCACATACATCCACATCTACATTCACATTCACATACATCCACATCCACATTCCACATTCACATCTATACATCCACATCTACATCCACATTCACATACATCCACATCCACATTCCCATTCACATCTATACATCCACATCCATTCACATCTATACATCCACATCTACATCCACATTCACATCTGTGCCTATATATCTTCATGCATATATCCATTTTCACGTTCATACATCCACACTCCATCTCCACATCCACACATCCACATACATACATCCATTTCCACATTCCCATTTATATAACCCCATATACCTTCACATCTAATCTTTTACATCACATCCATTCTCGCCCTATCACAACCCATATACATCTTATCCTATCACATACACTTCTTACCTCATCCCCCCATACACATCTTAATTCATCTTATCACCTCCTAACTTATTTCATAAGCATCTTATCACACCTCTTATCACATCTTATCACATCTCTTATCTATTTATAGAATACAAGAGAATTCTTACATTTGATATAAGATTTCTTTACACATTTATTTATGAATAAATTCTATTTAAGGAGATTAATACTTTCAAAGTAAAAATCAATCTTTTATGCGTCTTCCTATGCATAAATTCATTTTTAATGAAAATGACACTTTTGAATTAAATTTTAATCTTTTATGCATTTTTCTATACATAAATTCAATTTAGATGAGAATGACACTTTTGAATTAAAAAAATCAATCTTTTATGCATCTTCTTATGCATAAATTCAATTTGGTAGGAATTACACTTTTAGAATAAAAAAATTTCTCTTATGCATCTAAGTTAAGCATAAAATCCATTTATGAGGAAAATCACACTTTTAGTATAAAAAGAATATCTTTTATGCATACCTATATGCATGAAATTCAATTATGATAAAAGTCACACTTTTATAATAAAATAATCAACTTTTATGCATACCTCTATGCATGAAATCCAATATGATAAAAGTAACACTTTTGATATAAAAATTTTTCCATTATGCATACTTCTATGCATGAAATAAAAATGGTAAAAATAACACTTTTGATATAAAAATTTATCCATTATGCATACTTCTATGCATGAAATAAAAATGGTAAAAATAACACTTTTGATATAAAAATTTATCCATTATGCCTAATATTAAAATTCAATTTCTTCATGATTGTAATGAAATTCTTTCAATTCATCTAGGATGATAATTCCTAGAATATGGTAGGAAGTCCTCTTTTTATGCTTTGAATGAGATTATTTTATGCATAATTTTTATAAAAATTTTGCCATAGCTCCGCTGCTATGACTGATAAATCTCAATTTTTCTAAGGGATAATGCTTATCATTAAGAAAATAATTAAAATAATCTCTAATTGGATTATCAATCCATAATGGATTGAATCATTAATATACATAAACTAAAATCATAAGAAAAAGCCATTAATTTGGCCTCAAGCATAGCTTAATCTTGGGTTAAGGAAAAGCTTTATGAAAAGCTTGATTTGGATTGAGAATGGGTCATGAGTATGACCATTTCTTGAGTGAGAGAGAGAATTTACATAAGAATCATTAGAATTTAAACATAAATGAAAATTAACTTCAATAGCATTTATTAAATCATGTAACTCTTCACTACTATTCAAACTTCATTAGCATTTTAAAAAAAAACCATACCAATTAAACTTCTCAAGCTTGAGAGGGGTTGAGAAGAGAGAAACATTGAGAAATTATAGAAAGATCAATATTCACTAATTACCTTACAACTTGCTTGATTCTTTGTTCACGGTAGAGGCCCCCAACCAATCAATTGGTTAAGTATGTTGATGGAGCCACTAATGGGAATTGAAGAAAGAGGGAAGCTCCAAAAACTAGTGAATTATTAAATGAATTCACAGTTCTTGGCTTAGGTGGAGTAGAGTAACGATGCATAAACACTATATATTTTTCAACAAGGGGGAGGCTTCTATTTATAGGAAAAATTGAGCTCCTAACCAAACAAACTGATTCTAGAATTTTCTAAATCAGTTTGGTCAATATTTGACCATTTTTAGGTCAGTTAAGCTAACTTTTTGGAACTAGACTTAAATGAGGAGAGAGGAGAGATGAAATATCTCAATTTTTATGAGTTTAAAACTCATTCAAGCATGTGAAATATGCACCTCCTTTAAAGAACTCCCCTTCCTTACATATGTCATACTTTTAATATTGCTCATAATTTTTTTTACTAATAAACCTTGTACATTTTCAACTCTTCATCTTATGTGAAATATGCACCTCCTTTAAAGAACTCCCCTTCCTTACATATGTCATACTTTTAATATTGCTCATAATTTTTTTACTAATAAACCTTGTACATTTTCAACTCTTCATCTTATGTGAAATATGCACCTCCTTTAAAGAACTCCCCTTCCTTACATATGTCATACTTTTAATATTGCTCATAATTTTTTTACTAATAAACCTTGTACATTTTCAACTCTTCATCTTATGTGAAATATGCACCTCCTTTAAAGAACTCCTCTTCCTTACATATGTCATACTTTTAATATTGCTCATAATTTTTTACTAATAAACCTTGTACATTTTCAACTCTTCATCTTATGTGAAATATGCACCTCCTTTAAAGAATTCCCCTTCCTTACATATGTCATATTTTTAATATTGCTCATAGTTTTTTACTAATAAACCTTGTACATTTTCAACTCTTCACCTCATGTGAGCATTTACTCATTTTTGGGTATTTTCTTTTTACAAGTTGGATTTATCTCCTCCCTACACATGGATTGATGCTATTGGTCCATAGGAACCTTAATTGGACCATAGTCTAAAGATTTCTGAAAATCTAGACCCTTAGGCTAAGGTTCTTTATAGTTATTTTCAATTAATTCCAATTGCACATTGGAAAATTCTTTTTGAATTTCTGTTTCAGGGGAACTCATCTGAATTAGAAGAGATATTTTTCTATCCAAAAATATTCAAAATCTGAATATTCTCTCTCTAGAATATTTTTCTCTCTCTAGGCTAAAACAGATAGAAACAAGGTCTTTATATTTCTGAAGAGGGATTGATTACAGGAAAAGATACTAGACATCAAAAAGGGGGTGGGGGAGGAATCTTACACATGCACATAAGCTATGCATCCAACAACTTTAAGATGTCCAATGTCTGGCCTGTAACCTGTGAGCCGCATCTCTGGCGTGCTTCCATGAATGGCTGTTGTAGGTGTTTTGTTCAATATATAAACTGCAATAGCACATGCTTCTGCCCAATAGTAATCTGGCATGCTCTTTTCATTAAGCATTGCCCTTGCCACTTCACATATGACTCTATTCTTCCTCTCAGCCACACCATTCTGCTGAGGTGTATACCTGCAAGTCAGCTGTCTTCTTATTCCATGCTTCCTCAAGAAATGCTCAAAAGCTTTTGAGGTGTATTCACCACCTCCATCTGTCCTCAGACATTTAATCCAACAGCCATACTGCTTTTCTGCAAAAGCTTTGAAATCCACGAATTTTTCCAACACTTCACTCTTCTCTTTCAGAAAGTATATCCATGTCATCCTGCTGAAATCATCTATGAATGTAACATAGTATAAACTTCCTTTGATAGATGGGTTTTGTGCAGGACCCCATACATCACTATGTACGATCTCAAGTGGCCTGTTACTCATATTTCCTTCTCTAGGAAATCTCAACCTTGCCTGCTTCCCAAACTGACAAGCTTCACAAACATGCATATGTCCATCATATTTGAACCTAGGCAATCCATTGACAATGCCTCTTGTTTGCATGTTCTTTAATCTATGTATATTGACATGGCCAATCCTCTTGTGCCACATATCAATGTCATGTACCACATTCCTGCTCTTTGAGAACATGGCTAATTTTAGCTCAGGAATTCCAGCATCCCCAGCTTAAACAATCTTCCTTCTTTCTTGCCTTTAGCAATCACTCTACATCCATGTTTAAAATCTTCAACGAAGCATCCATGCTCATTGAATCTAACCTGTAATCCCTGTTCTACCATTTGACCAACTGAGGCCAAGCTTTTAGTGATCGAAGGCACATACAGCACATCTGACATAGACTTTGTCTGACCATTATGCATGACCAATGGTACACTTCCAACATGTGTAATGACATGCTGGGTATCATCACCTGTTTCCACATAGCCTTTGACATCCATTGGCTTCATGTGCTCAAACCATTCACCATGGCATGTCATATGATTTGATGCTCCTGAGTCCATATACCATGTATCATCATTCTCAGCATTTGTTGTCATAGAACCCACAACATGCTTCATGGCAAACAAATGATTTGCAGTTCCATCATTGCTACTTGATGCATAGTTACCACCATGTTGTGCATAGTTTCCACCATAATGACCACCATGTTGTGCTCTTCCCCCTCTCAAATCATTCTGTTTGCGGAAACAATCTCTCACCATATGACCATATTTCCCACAATAATGGCATTCAACATCTTGCATAGAATTTTGTTGGCCTTGCCAACGTCCTCGACCACCACCACGGGGGGTACCTCTGCCTCGCTGAGGTGCATATCCACGACCACCTCGAGCACCATATGAAGGCTGAAAATTCTGTTGTGGAGGCCTATCCTGCCATCCACGACCATTACCACCACGTCCACGTGATGCAAATCTCCCCCTGCCTCTAAAGCCTCTCTGCGAGTAGAAGGCCTGATTTCTGCCATCATCATGGCTAGTAGATGCATCCAGAAATGAATCACTGAGCTTAATTTCCTCAACCAACAAGAGTGAAACCAACTCATCGAAGTCGGGTAGACCTGTACTCCTCACTGAGATAGATGTATCAAAGGATTTGTATTCCTTGCCAAGACCACGCAAGGTAATATCCACCAAATCATCATCAGGCATGGGGGCATTTATTGTGGCCAATGCATCTGCAAACTTCTTGATTTCTTGCACATAATCATGTATGCTCCTTTTATTCCTTTTCACATTGTGTATCTGCTGTCGCAATTGAGACTTGCGAGCACTCGTATCTGTATCAAACATCTTGGCCAAAGTATCCCATGTATCTTTGGGATTCTCAGCATCCTGAATGTGTATGAGCATAGCATCAGAAATGCATATAGACAAATAATGCAGCACTTTGAATGCTCTCTCTGACCATTGCTTATGAGCAATAAGCTGCTGCTGTGTAGGTTGCCGAGGTAACTCAGGCTCTGGCTCAGCACCTGTAATGAGATCCAAAATCCTTTTCCTTTCAAGAAACTCTTTATCCTGTACTTCCATGCCTGGAAGTTCTTCCTATCCAGCTTTTCACCAACAATCTGAACTGGATTGTCCGACATGTCTGCTCAATGTGCACCTTCCGCACACTTCAAATCTATCCTCAGCTCAACCACACTCCAATGAATGTTCCAGATACTCCAAGATAGCCAACAAACTCCAAATTTGATGTAGAAAATCAACCTGTAATCATCCACAAGATGAACTGACTCACTCAGTGCGGGATACCCTGAATTGACACGCCTTCCAAGGCTCCAAATCGCAATGTAATGGTGCAATCAAGTATGAGCAACTTGTATTGACACCTAATGAACCTCAATGTTGAGTATCAACTCCATCTGACATGTGTAATTATCAATTTTTGAAAACCCCTTTTTCTGTTTTTGGAAAAACCAGAAAAACCAGTAATGATTTGGCTCTAATTTCTTCAATATTTGACCAAATTGAGCAACCAGGCATTCATTGGCTTAGCAATAGTGTCCATCAACTCCATGTAAGAGGAATTTGTCCAATTGTAAAACACCAAAGATTAATTGCTCGATTAAAATGCTCTGTTTCTCTGCAACCAGTGGACAGCCTGTTTTAATCAGCTCATTCCCAGCTCAATTAAGCATCATTGACCAAACAAATCACATAGCCCTCTTCTCCAAGATGTAAAGCATCCAATTGTTAAAACAATTGTGGAAGTAATCAAGCACATAAGTGAAATTTGACCTCCTCGTGTGAAAAATACCAGAAAACTGCCCTATTTTCTCTGTATGGGCTGCGCCGCCTGCAAATCAGGGGTTTGGGAGTGGTTGTAGTGTTAATTGATGATGGATAATAGTTCCCAAGACACCTAGGCATATGTGTGACCCATCAATGCTTGGAGTTTTGCAAAAAACTCACTCCAAATGCTTCAAATTTGGGCTTCTTTTTCACTGTTTTGTGAGAGCTCAAAAACCAGAGTTTTCCACTCAATTAAATGCATTCAAATTGCTCCAAAAGTTTTTCAAGGCTTGCACATGGGTTGCTAATACATCCCTCTTTGACAAATGCATATGTCTTTTGCCAGAATCACACGTATTTCCACCATACATCAATGTTGTCAAGCTTTAATGGAAAGCTTCAAAAACCAGAATTTTACTTTGCTTTGATTTGCTCTAAAATGCTTTGCTTTTGCCTGTTTCACCTGCAATCCGCTCAAGGATGTTTAGAAGACCTTACCCGGTAGGCCAAGCTTTCAGATCTGATAGTATTTGGTGTGCTCCAAGCTTCACAGCTCCAATGGACAGCTTCACAGCTTCTTCTCCCTCTTCACTCACTCACTCATAAACCCTAATAAACAGCACAAGGCTCTGATACCATGTTGAAAGATCGGTAGAGGGGAAGGAGACACACACACAGGAGCAAACCCTAAAGTATATTGCAAACCCTAACCATAGAGGGAAGCCATGTCCACTCTCACACAAAGCATAATGCACTAATCCATAATCCACACAACACACAATGAGTTGTGTCCACACTCTACTAACCCTAGCTAATGTCCACACACTATGACCAGCTGGACACGCGGTCATTTATGTCTCACACATGTTCCTACCTAATCTGCCAGCACATAGCATAGCTGGCTCATACTGACATCGAGCTTGAATATCTCAACAATGATGACAGATCATCAAAGTTTGAAGTGAATCTTCACCCAAAAGGATCTCAACATGAGTCAAAGGAGATGGATGCATACCCTGCAGGAATTCGATTTTGAGATTAAGTATCGGCCAGGGAAAGAAAATGTGGTGGTAGATGCGCTCAGCAAAAAAGCCTCCTTGCTTGCAATTACAGTGGTGTCAAATCCATTAATTAGTGAAGCAAGGGAGAGAATCATGCAGGACAAATTCTTTGCCCCTATTGCTACCCTTCTGATGTAGGAAAGCAAGACTCCTCAAGAAATGAGTCGAGTTCTTGGGTGCAAATTGGATGAAGGATGCATGTATTATAATAATCGGCTATGCATTCCAATGATGAGGGAATAAAGGGAAGGATTCTAAGAGAAGCCCATGATAGCCTGATAGTTGGACATCCAGGGTTTATAAAAACCTATATGTCGGTGAAGAAAAGATTCTTCTGGCCAGGACTCAAAAAGAATATACTTGATCATGTGCGCGGCAATGCTTAATGTGTCTGTCAGAGAATCAAGGCAGAGAGAGTCAAGATGCCAGGGAAGCTGTAGTCTCTAGACATTCCACAGATGAAGTGGGAATGTATCAATATGGACTTTGTCACTGGATTACCTTCAGTGCAATCAGGTTACAACTCCATTTTTGTGATAGTTGACAGACTAACCAAAGTTTCCCATCTGATTCCAATGAAAGAAACATACACTGCAGTGGATGTTACTGGAGTTTTCCTTAAAGAAATCTTCAGATTGCATGGCTTACCCAGGAGGATAGTAAGTGACAGAGATCCCAAGTTCACATCGAAATTCTAGACTGCATTCTTTGAAGCAGTAGGAACTTTATTGGATCTCAGTATAGCCTATCACCCCGAAACAGATGGCCAGACTGAAAGAGTGAATCAGGTAATAGAAGATATTCTTCGGTCATGTTGTGGCACGGAACCCAAGAAGTGGTTAAGCCATTTGCATATGGTTGAATTTGCTTACAATGCTTCTTATCATCGAAGCATTGGGATGAGCCCTTTCAAATCTTTGTATGGATAAGATTGCCTTACACCATTGACTTGGTCCGACCCGTTAATCAAAGTCAAAATTTCTAGACAAATGCTTGATGACATGGGCCAACAAATGCGATCAATCCGTAAAGATATTAAGGCAGCCCAAGATAGGCAAAAGCAGTATGTAGATAAAAAGAGATCAGAGAGAGAGTTTGAAGAATCAGATATGGTCTTCATTTGAGTACGACCAAAAAGAAGTTCCTTATCTTTAGGGAAGTACAAGAAGCCCTCTCCCAGATAGTAGACCGTATGTTGTTATAAAGAAAGTAGGCGATCTAGCTTATAAACGTCTTCTACCTCCCCATCTCAAGGTACATAATGTATTCCATGATGTCAGTTTGCTTCAGAGTTATGTACCTAGCCCGAGTCACGTGCTTGTGAGATGATGAACAATTGATTTCTCCAACTCAAGGCCAGATGGTAATCCAGCCTGAAGAAATCCTTGACGTTTGGGAGAAGGTTCTCAGGAGCAGAGTCCTCAGAGAATTTTTAGTCAAGTGGAAGTTCTTCCCTCTAGAAGACGTCACCTTGCTGGGAGAAAGAAGAAGAGATGGAAAAAGATTACCCCCACTTTGCGAGATGAGGACATCTCACGTTTTTCAAGTGGGAGAGGATGTAAGATTCCTCCTCGGCCTAAATAATGAAAAATCTTTTACCTCAATCCCCTATAATCATTCCCCATTTCAAAATACAAGAAAATATTATTTTTGCCTAGAGAGAAGAAAAATTCTAGAGAGAGATAATTCAATATTAAGATATTTTTAGATATAAAAATTCTCCTAATATCTAAAATATATTTTCTTAAAATAAAAGGTCAAAATAAATTCTCTAAGGTGCATTAGAAATCAATTAAAAATGATATAAGGGACCTTAGCCTAAGGGTCTAGATTTTCAAAAAATTTTGGATTATGGTTCAATTAAGGTTCCTATGAGCCAATAGGATTAATCCAAGTGTTGGGATGAGAAAGATCCAATGAATAAAAGAAAATACCCAAAAATGAGTAAATGCTCACATAAGATGAAGAGTTGACTGAGTACAAGGTTTATTAGTTAAAAATTAAGAGATATTACTAAGAAAATGAGATATTTTGGAGAAATGATACATTTTTGACACCTTGGTAAGGAGAGGGGGACCTTTGAGGTAGGTGCCTCCTTCACATGTGTGGAAGGGTTTTTTAATTCAAAACATTTGTGATATTTTTATCTCTCCTCTCTCCTGGGTCAAATTGGATCAAAAGGGGAGCCAAACTGGTCCAAATCTTGTCTAAATTAAGTCAAACGGAAGCTGGAAAATTTTAAACTCAGTTGGACTCAGTTAGACTCAGTTAGTGGCCTCCCTCACCTATAAATAGATGCTCATTCTTTTGTATTCTCTCTATGAGCTATACCATGCCAGTATTACATTAAAAATTATATTTTCTATTATCCCTTAAAAATCCTCTACTTTTGGGGAGCTTGGAGCTTCTCTCTCTCTTCGACAACTCTTGGAGCTCTCTTCTCCACTTGCTAAACCAATTGATTATTTAGGGGCTTCACTTCTAGAAAAGAAGCAAGCTAATCCTTGAGGTAAGTATGAATTTTATGATTTTTTGTTAAATTTTCTCAAATGACTTCTCTTCTCAACACCTCTCAAGCTTGAGAAGTTTTCTAATTGGTTGTTTTAAATTCAAATCAAGCTTTCCCTAAGAATTTTAATGTGTAATCAAGAAAAAGTTAATCTTTATGCTTAATTAGAATGCTTTCTTATGTATATATATCTCTCTCAAAAAGAATAGTCATTCCTATGGCTAATTCTTTAGCAAAAAATGCTTCTCATTGATAAATTCTTAATTCAAAATCAAACTCTAAGCTTGTTAAGCTAGAGAATAAGAAAATGGTATTTTTATGCTTTTATGTTAAATAAAATAATGGTTAATTCTTTTAGATTATTTATAAGTAGTTAAAAACTACTTTAATTGATTCTAAATGATGGGAAAGAGATAATCCTATCAATTTGAGAAAAGAGGAATAATGAAAATAGCTTAATCTAGTAGAATAATCATAATTAAGTTTATGATTATGGTTAAAATTATGATTTAAATTCATATTTTAGATTTAAGTTTAAGAATAGATCTTCTAGTATATTTGCATTAAAGTGTTTTATTCTTTTAAGAAAAAAATTAAAAAATATCAGTAATAGCAAAGCTATGGTAAAATTTTTAAAAAATAATACATATCTTATTTTTATGCATAATGCTAAAAGAGGACTTCCTACAACATTCTAGGATTGGACATCCTAGTATGCAAAAAGAATTATTTTCATCATATTCATGTGAAATAAATTTTAGTATTTATGCATAAATATTTATCTAAAAGAAAAGAGAAATTTTTGGTAAATTTATTTGTATGCGAAAAGAGAAATTCCCATGATAATTGAGATCCAAATAGTTAAATAGTAGAAGAGAAATTTTTGGCATATTTAAAATAATATATATTTTTATTTAATTTAAAAAAGAGAAATTTTAAATAAATATTTTTTATGCATAAGAAATTTTTAAATGATAAAAGAGGAATTCCCATGACATTTGGAATTCAATCATTTAAATGCAAAAAGAGGGATTTTAAGCATATTCAAAAAATGGATATTTATATTTAATTAAAAGAAGAATTTTTTTTGCTATTTTAAGTAAAGAAAAGATTAAATTAAATTTTAGTGACAAAAGAGAAATCTTTACCATAATTTCACCTAGAAACTTAGGGTTGATAATAAATTGGTAGAAAGAATATTCTTAGATATTTTAGGTGGATAAATCACCAAATTGATATTTACCTAAAATTAGATTAATGGAAGAAGAGTATTTTTATAAAAACCCGATATCCTCATATAGAACCATTTCTTAATCTATTATAGTTAGGAAGGAATGAAATTCATAAAGTTGAAATTTTCCTTACGGTTAGAAGTTCAGTAGATTTTTATCCGAAGAAAATCCTTAGGAATCAAAGTTAGAAGTAAACTAAATAATTTGGGTTAGACCACGATTGTGAGAGGGCCGGCCAGTAAACTGCTTGCCTATCTCTCGAATCTGAATCAAGCAAAAACCTCATGACCAATTCCAATTCTTGACACAAAGAATAGACTGCCGTTGAATTAGCATAGTTTTTCCTTAACCGAAATCACCAAGAATCTAGTTTTGAAAATTCAGTCAAATGATGGGTAGATTATCCTGATGAGAGATCAATGATTCTCATTAAGAAAATCTGGATTAAGGGAAAAGGGTTTTGTGGAACCAATCTCAAACCGGGAATTCTACTTGCATAGAACCGCTGTTTTTTTTTAAAGGATTGTTTTATGCCAGAATGCTGGAGGAAGCATTTGGTATGTGATTAACTAAAGGAGAGACTCGTTGTGTAGCAGCTGGCGGGGAGCTGGGACGTCGCTCGCCGCAGCAAAGCCTGCAGAGGTCTTGACCAGCCTCGGTATGGTTAAAAAGGTGCGCTTCCGATAGGATGGGCAAGGACTGATGAAGCGGTCCTTGAGTGAAGTGCTAAGACACCTAAGTAGGATCCTAGAGGGTTCTGACCAGGTGATGCACGGGCTCGCGGGGCTGCTAGGACACCCATGCATACGTCGAGGAAGATACGGATGAGCCGAAAAGAATGACTATTGTGAACTGAATTTTGATATTGGATCTCATTGGTTGACTAGCTAGTCTTCAACGGAGAGTTCAGATGATATATTTTGTAAAACAATGGACTCAATATTTTGGAGGTCTATGATCAGTAATACTATGATTTCATTGAAAGATTTTTTTAAAGACAGCCGAATCTGTTAAAATTAGAATTTCATATTGGGTGTGTAAGTGGTATGACTACCTTGAATTTTTTTTGAAGCGCCGGCTAGGGAGCCTTGGAACTCTTTTCCTCGGTACCCCAGCAAAACATAACCAAATTTTTATAAAGGAATCGCACCAATACAGTGGTTGGGGGGTTGGCTAACCCATGGGTCGATTGGAGTTAGGGCTGGATTGGGAGATTTCTGCAATACAAATAGCTGCGATTAAGTTACGTTAGTTAGAATAAGTCCTAGGAAGACCCTTGTTCTGTGGGAGGGAATGAGCGTGACTGTGCCTCGCTAAAAGAGAAAAAAGGCGGTGATTCTATGGACTAAGTGCAAGTCTCTTCCTTGATCTGACTATGTGACTTTTGGGTTTGGTTGGATCATTTTGGTTAGTTAAGACTTTGACTCGTCAGATCAATTCTCCCGTTAGATGATTTTCCTTGTGGAATCGCCTGCGTCTTCCAGGTAAGGGAAGTTTTTTCAAGTTCGGTTTCAAAGGAACCACTGGGCTAGTCTCTTGTCCGGATATTCGTGGGCGAGGCCCCCCTGAGTGTGGATCCCTACCCCACTCCGCGATGCACCCTCGGAGGGGGCATCGCGAAGGGGGCGGGGGTCTCACAAGAAAGAAAGTGGTGCCATTTTCCCTCCTATTAGATTTGGTTTGGATTGGTGCATTAACATTGGGGAGAATGGCAGTGGTGCCATTCTCCCCCAAACCAAAATGCCAAACCATTACCATCCCCTTCTTGGAAAATTAGTTGTAATATATGGTAATATAGGAGGAAAGAGTGGTACTAAGATAATGGGAATGGATGATACATTATCACATTCATATATATTTTCCTGTCACTCATGGGTAAAATAATCATGTCTTTTGCAACACACAAATAAAAAGAACACCAAGTAGAAACAAACTAGATATTTCTTGCAATATTACTTACGTATCTCAACTTAAAAAATGCATTTATGATTGGATTCTTTTTATTACTCCACTATCTCAAATTAAGCATAACAAAGACTCACATGTATTCTATTGTAACATTAAAAGACATGAAAGGATTTATACAAAGATACAAATGTGCAAGAGTGAAAGTTGTATTATTAAAAAAAACATAATCCAATACTTCTAAATTACAACCTGAAGGATAAACAATGAACTATCCCCATGAGCACCTTCAATGTCTTCAATGCTTGTGAATTGTGGAACTTTAGCAAGCTGCTTTTTGGTCAAAGGCTCCAAGGGGTATCTTGGTGGAGATTCTTGGTCATAATCTTCATTTGCCACTTTTGCCACAACTCTAGGTGAATCAACCTTCTTGATGCCATCCAATGCCAGCCCACTCCTTAAGATTTGGATCTTTTGATACAAAATTCACACAATTTTTTTGTATCTCCTTGGCTTGATGATTATTGGTCACTAAAGAAACCACTTTTCTATGGTTCAACAACATGCTAATCTTCTCTACATAAGTTGTTGATGCAATCACCTATGACATTATCTTTTAGATGACCTTGTGCATCCTCCAGATCTTTAGTGTCATATTGAACTCCTATTAAATTATATGGCTAGGTGGCTTCTAGCACGTGCTTGTATCTAGCAAAGCTTTCTTCTTGGCTACAAAAGGTAAGCACAATGAATGTCTTTGTCTTTCCCATGAAGGGGGCCTTTTCTAGATTGATTATTCCCATAGATCTTTTGGACCATCTTGCATGTTTACTCCTCACAGCATCTTCTAGACTTATCAACTACCTCAAATTGATAAAAGACAATAGAATGATTCGTTTTGGGGCTAATGTAGCACCAAAATGAATGATTTGTTTTGGGGCTAATGTAGCACCCATTAAGCCCTTGATCAAAATTCCAAACCTATCCTAATCCCATTCCACATCATTGGCTGGACTCATGGAGGTGTCAAGCACACACAACCCAATTGGAGAAATCTCTCCATGGAAGTGACGTGCAAGAAACACTTGACCCTCCATCTCCATATTTACCATACAAATCTTCCATGGAAAACAAGATTCGAAGGCAGCGATACCTCCTCTTGTATTAATAATCCATTTCACATATTTCATAGAGCTGCAGGAGAGAACTCAGGGGTTGTTTTTCCTACTTGTAATTTGGCCTTCAACTAAGGTTCATAACATGCATAAAAGCACTCATATTGTTCCTTGCCAATTTTATAATATTTTGCAAGCTCACGCCATTGATTGGACACCTTCGATGAGCATTTTTTATTGAAGACCTTTAGCAATTCTTCTCGTAAGACCTTATCTTGCTTCATCATTCATTGACCTCTCTGTAATGTCAACAACATTCTTATCTTGTCTGGACTTGAATAATACGATGGTTCCATTCTTGATTTTGTCTTGGATGCACTTGACATTCTCTTCACTCAAGCCCAATAGGCACCTCATAGTAATTATGGTTGGCAACTGCCCACCAAGTTTCCTCTCCTTTATTTCCTTCAAAATGTTGATCCACCTCTCATATATGTTGAGAGCATATGTGACCATGTGTGTATCCTTGGTCGCAACAAAGTCATTACTCATGGATACACTAGCCTGATATAAAATTCTACAAAAAACAAAATATCTATAAGATACATGCAATCTTAATACCTTAAAAAAGTTAGAAAGATAATGACACCATTGCCATTCTCCATTAGTAAGAATCCCAATGGCACGAGAAGAGAATGGCACCACTGTCATTCTTCCCTTAAAGTAATGGTTTGGGGGAAGAATGGTAGTGGTTCCACTCTTCCACATTACATTGCTTGGAAGGTAGAATGGTAGTGGTTCCACTCTTCCACATTACATTGCTTGGAAGGTAGAATGGTAGTGGTGCCATTGTCTCCTCAAACCATTCTTACCAATAAGGAATGGTACCACTGCCATTCTCCCCTCATACCATTCTTACCAAGGGATAATGGCATCCTTACTAAGAGAGAATGACAATGGTGCCATTTTCCCTAACATTTTACCTTAGTAAGAATCCCATTCTTCCTTGGAAAGAATGGCATGAGGGGATAAAGGCACCAATGTCATTCTCCCTTAGTAAGAATGGTTTAAGGGGAGAATGGCATCACTACCATTCCCCTTACCTACATTGTTTGGAGGGGAGAATGGCACCACTATCATTCTCTCTTAGTTAGAATGACATTCTCCCTTGGTAAGAATGGTATGAGGGGAGAATGGCAATGGTGCCATTCTCCCTTGGTGAAAATGGTTTGAGGAGAGAATGGCACCACTACCATTCTCCCCTCATACCATTCTTACCAAGGGAGAATGTCATTCTAACTAAGAGAGAATGGCAATGGTGTCATTCTCCTATCCAACCAATGTAGGCAAGGGGAATGGTAGGGATGCCATTCTCCCTTAGCAGGGAGAGGAGATCACTTTATAAAAAAGAAAGGAGAGGAGATCACTTTAGCAGGGAGAGGAGATCCTCTCCCTTAGCAGGGAGAGGAGATCACTTTATAAAAAAGAAAGATATTAAAATATTGATATAGAAAGGTTTTTACTTACATCCCAATTAAGTCAATCTTTGTGACCTTCTACTAAGCCATGTGGTGGCTTTGGTGGACCTCAAAATGCCATCTACTGAGCTCAAAGATGTTGCAAGATGTCAATATTTATTGATTCTCCATGACAGTTTGTGATTCTATGTTGGCCATGGTTGATATCTTGCAGCTTACCTCCATAGGAGCATCCACCACAATGCAAGCCTTTCTTCTTGTATAAAACTCCTTTTTCTTAGCCCACTGTTCCCCTCCAAAATTCTTCAAGAATCTAGCATATATAGAATGTTGCTATAAGATTCTTCCCCAGCCTTCGAGGTATACAGGAGTAAGAATCTCCTTTCTGATCTTATAATTATTCCCTCTCTAAAATAAAAGAAAGTTTCTGTTTAAAAAAGGAATACCCTTTTCCTAAAATACTTCTCAGGAGTCACGCCTATTTTAAGGATTTAGAACAATGAGTTTAGAAGTGAGAATCGGTGTTTTGGATACCAAGGTTTTGGTTTTCATTCGAGTATGGCCCAAAAGAAGTTCTTTATCTCTTGGGGAGTATAAGAAGTTATCCCCCAGATATTGTGATCCTTATATCTGAATTCAATGAAAGTAGGTGACTTAGCCTACAAGTTTCTTTTATCTCCTCATCTCAAAATTCTTAACGCCTTCTATAGAGAAATGTGTCAAACACAAATCATGGAAAGACGGTAAAACTTCAGTGGCAAGTTACCGTTGGCTTCTAGGTTACGCTAGCTCCTTCCTTTATATAAGTCGTAACTTTTACTTGTCGCTCACAGTAATCTTACTCCCATCAATCTCCTTTCTTTCTTAATCTCCTTCATGGCTTGGCAACAGGAATTAGTTTTATCCCTGATGATTTCTCACCTTCAAGACGCAAGAGAGTCTGTGAAGAAAGACTTTATAGAACAGTATGAGCGCTCACTTTTTCCTCACCTAGGAACTTCTGTAGCGCAGACCAAATGGCGGACCTATCAAAACATAACTAGAGTAACACCCTGGGGTCAGCAACACTTTCGTAACAATGTCCGCTTGGCCATGGTTATTGAAGCTTTGGGTTTGGGTCCCCGATACTACTGTGTCATGAGATCAAGGCATCTTGGGTTTTCTGAGCGGGTCTTTTTACTGGCATGTTTTCTTCCTCATGAGAAGATATGCCTTTATCCCATTTTTGGCTTGCCTCTCAGAGGTCCTTTTGTTAGATCACCTCATACCACTGAGATAGGTGCGGCAATAACCAGCAGAATCATTCCCATAGATGAGTTACCCTATACTTGTGCAGCTTGTGAGGACTGCTTTTGTGACCATATGATGGATGGGCTTATGGAAGTGTAAAGAGTTCTTCTATCTTTACTGTATAAGTCCCGTGAATGAATAAAGTTTAAATCTTGTTCTTATTTTGAATCTTGCTCTCTTTAAGATTTTTCTTGGTGGTTAATCTTGATTAAAAATTTTCTCTAAGTCTCATATTCGTGCATCTTGCGAAATTATTCCAAGTTGCGAGATGAGGACATCTCGCGTTTTTTAAGTGGGGTAGAATGTAAGATTCCTCCCCCAACCCCTTTTTGATGTCTAGTATCTTCCCCCATAATCAATCCCTCTTCAGAAATATAAAGACCTTGTTTCTAACTGTTTTAACCTAGAGAGAGAAAATATTCTAGAGAGAGAATATTCAGATTATGAATATTTTGGGATAGAAAAATAACTCATCTTATTAAAATAAGTTCCCCTGAAACAGAAATTCAAAAAGAAATTTCCAATGTGCAATTGGAATTAATTGGAAATAGGTATAAAGAACCTTAGTCTAAGGGCCTAGATTTTCAGAAATCTTTAGACTATGGTCCAATTAAGGTTTCTATGGGCCAATAGCATCAATCCATGTGTAGGGAGGAGATAAATCCAAATTGTAAAAGAAGATACCCAAAAATGAGTAAATGCTCACATAAGATGAAGAGTTGAAAATGTACAAGGTTTATTAGTAAATAAACTCATAAGGAAGAGGAGTTCTTTAAAGGAGGTGCATATTTCACATAAGATGAAGAGTTGAAAATGTACAAGGTTTATTAGTAAATAAACACATATGTAAGGAAGGGGAGTTCTTTAAAGGAGGTGCATATTTCACATAAGATGAAGAGTTGAAAATGTACAAGGCTTATTAGTAAAAAAACTATGACACATATGTAAGGAAGAGGAGTTCTTTAAAGGAGGTGCATATTTCACATAAGATGAAGAGTTGAAAATGTACAAGGTTTATTAGTAAAAAACTATGAGCAATACAATTTTGACACATATGTAAGGAAGGGGAATTCTTTAAAGGAGGTGCATATTTCACATGCTTGAATGAGTTTTAAACTCATAAAAATTGAGATATTTTATCTCTCCTCTCTCCTAATTCAAGTCTAGTTCCAAAAAGTTAGCTTAATTGACCTAAAAATGGTCAAAAAGTGACCAAACTGACTTGGAAAATTCTAGAATCAGTTTGTTTGGTTAAGAGCTCAAATTTTCCTATAAATAGAAGCCTCCTCTTGTTGAAAAATAACATAGTCTCTTATGCTTGTTACTCTACTCCACCTAAGCCAAAATATATAGTCTCTTATGCTTGTTACTCTACTCCACCTAAGCCAAAATATATAGTCTCTTATGCTTTGTTACTCTACTCCACCTAAGCCAAAATATATAGTCTCTTATGCTTGTTACTCTACTCCACCTAAGCCAAAATATATAGTCTCTTATGCTTTGTTACTCTACTCCACCTAAGCCAAATTAGATAGAGTCTTATGCTTTGTTACTCTACTCCACCTAAGCCAAATTAGATAGAGTCTTATGCTTTGTTACTCTACTCCACCTAAGCTAAAATATATAGTGTCTTATGCCTTGTTACTCTACTCTACCTAAGCCAAGAACTGTGAATTCTTTAATAATTCACTAGTTTTTGATACCTCTCTCTTTCTTCAATCTCCATTGGTGGCTCCATCAACATACTAAACCAATTGATTGGTTGGGGGCCTCTACCGTGAATAAAGAATCAAGCAAATCATAAGGTAAGTATATTGAATTTCGATCTTTTCTATGATTTCTCAATGATTCTCTCTTCTCAACCCCTCTCAAGCTTGAGAAGTTTAATTGGTATGGTTTTTTTAATTGCTATTGAAGTTAATTTCCATTTATGTTTAAATTCTAATGGTTTTTATGTAATTTCTCTCTCTCACTCAAGAAATGGTCATACTCATGACCCATTCTCAATCCAAATGAAGCTTTTCATAAAGCCTTTCCTTAATCCAAGATTAAGCTATGCTTGAGGCCAAATTAATGGCTTTTTGCTATGCTTTTAGTTTATGCTTTTAGTTTATGCACATTGATGATTCAATCCATTATGGATTGATGACCCAATTAGAGACCATTCTAATATTTTCTTAATGATCCAATTAGAGACCATTATGGATTGATGATCCAATTAGAGACCATTCTAATTGTTTTCTTAATGATCCAATTAGAGACCATTATGGATTGATGATCCAATTAGAGACCATTCTGATTATTTCCTTAATGATAAGCTTTATCCCTTAGAAAAAAATTGAGATTTATCAGTCATAGTAGCGGAGCTATGGCAAAATTTTTATAGAAATTACGCATAAAATAAATTCATTCAAAGCATAAAAAGAGGACTTCCTACCATATTCTAGGAACTATCATCCTAGATTAATTAAAAGAATTTTATTATGCATGGAGATGTGGATGTTTGCATGTAGATGTAGATGTATAGATGTAGATGTGGATGTGGAGGTGGATGGATGCATGTAGATGTAGATGTATAGATATAGATGTGAATGTAGATGTGAATGTACGCATATAGATGTGGATGTATGCATGTAGATGTAGATGTATAGATGTGGATGTGGATGTATACATGTAGATGTAGATGTATAGATACGGATGTGGATGTGGAGGTGAATGTATACATGTAGATGTAGATGTATAGATGTAGATGTGGATGTGGAGGTAGATGGATGCATGTAGATGTAGATGTATAGATGTAGATGGGAATGGAGATATGGATGTATGCATGTAGATGTAGATGTATAGATGTAGATGTGGATGTGGAGGTGGATGGATGCATGTAGATGTAGATGTATAGATGTAGATGTGAATGGAGATGTGGATGTATGCATGTAGATGTAGATGTATGGAGGTGAATGTGAATGTGGATGTGGATGTATGCATAGAGATGTAGATGTATGCATGTAGATGTGAATGTACGCATATAGATGTGGATGTATGGATGTGAATATACGATATGCGATGTGAGGGAATCTGAAGTGATGAGATAGAAATGATGTGATGGGATGAGTATACATATAAATGGAATATGGAATAAGTAATGTAGATTGATGAGGGATAATGTGGAAAAATGAAAGTTAAAATAGAAATTGTGTTGTAAACTGTTTGTAAATATTGTTTGTAAATGCTGTTTGTAAATGATTGTTTTATGTCAAGAATGCTGGGGGGAGCATTTTGACCGTCTTGTGATTAAAGTCGTGATGGTAAAGTTGCAACTGCTGACGGGGAGTCAATGAAGGACGTCTCGCGTAGCAAGGTCGGCCGAGGTCTTGACCAGCCTCGGTGCGATTAAAATGGTGAGCTTCCGGTACGGTGGATGAGGGGCCAAGGAAGCGGCCTATGCGTGAAGCGCTAGGTTACCTGCGAAGGATCCTAGAGGGTGCTGACCATACGGTGCTCGGGCTCTGGGTCGCCTAGGATACCCACGCGTGCGTCGAGGAAGATATTGGAACAGAGTTGGAGTTGTTTTCTGAATCGGGCATGGATCTGGTTGATTGACCTTGCTGGTCTTCAATGGATGAGTCCATGGCCCCTTATATGGATCTGTTGGTTGATCTTGCTGATCTTCAACGAGAGTCCATCTTGATAAGTGATTATATTGCCAAGTATTAAAGGCTAGGAACTATCGAAACGGCCCCTGAGCGTTCTAGTTGCCAATGATGCCATATATACTCTGATGAAGGAATGATGGAAAATTATTAAAGGCTAGGAACTATCGAAACGGCCCCTGAGCGTTCTAGTTGCCAATGATGCCATATATACTCTGATGAAGGAATGATGGAAAATTATTAAAGGCTAGGAACTATCGAAACGGCCCCTGAGCGTTCTAGTTGCCAATGATGCCATATATACTCTGATGAAGGAATGATGGAAAATTAAGAATCAATGGGATAAATTGGAAGATGGTGATCAATGATACTATGGTTTTATTAAAGGATTGTTTTAAACTGGTTGAATCTGGTTGGAAAAAAGGCAATTTCATATTGGGTGTGTGAGTGGTGTGACTAGTTTTATTTTGCATGAACATCCGGCTAGGGGGCCTTGGAACTCTTTTCCTTGGTACCCGGGACAAAACCTAACCAAATTTTTTAATTGGATCCCATCACTACAGTGGTTGGGCGGTTGGCTAACCCATGGGATCGGATGGGGTTAGGCTGGACTGATGGATCCGTAAACCGAGACTCAAACTTTTGTTTTCACGATAGAAAAAAAATAATAATAAATCCCGGACAGTAACTGTTCTATGGATAGGAATCAACGGCTGTGCCTCTTGAATGGGGAAAAAAGCGTTGATCCCAATGATCCAAGTGCAAGTTTCTTCCTTGAACTGACTAAGTATCTTATAGATGTAATCGGATCATCTCGATCAGAAATGATCTTGACTACGTTAAAGTAAAAAGTTATCCTGGTGGAATCGCCCGTGCTTTCCGGTAAAGAAAGTTTTTCCGGGTTCGGTTTTGGAACAACCGACGGATTAGTCTCTTATCCGGATATCCGTGGGCGAGGCCCCGAGTGTGGGACCCCTGTCCCACGCGAGAAGCGCTACTTCCGCTGCCAGTACCCCGAATCCGTTGCTCGGTGGGAACAGGGATCTTACAGTTGCCCATAGCAAGAATCCAATATTTGTATTCCTTTAGTTTTTCCTTCTTTACCTTTTGAGATTAAGCATAGGAGTTTTTTATCCCTTTTCCTGGAAAGGCATGAGGTACGCACAAGTGTTCGGTGTTTTTGACATCATTGAAAAGCTTTGGGCTGGATGGAAGTGGTGCCATTCCCCATTACATTCAAGGAAGAATGGCAATGGTGCCATTCTTAAGGCCTCCCATCATCTTAACTGTGAAGGAGGGAACGACGCCAGTGCCATTCTCAAGGGTTCCCATCCGCTAAAGGGGAGAATGACATTGGTTCCATTTGAAGGCCTCCCATCCCATCACCTTCAAGGGGATAATGGCACCATTACCATTCAGCCTTACATTAAAGGAAGAATGGCAGTGGTGCCGTTCTCAAAAGGTCTCCCATCACCTTGAAGGGGAGAATGGCACCATTACCATTCAGCCTTACATTAAAGGAAGAATGGCAGTGGTGCCATTCTCAAGGTCTCCCATCACCTTGAAGAGGAGAATGCCACCACTACCATTCTCAAGGCCTCCCATCATCTTGAAGGGGAGAATACCACCACTACCATTCTCAAGGAAGAATGGCAGTGGTGCCATTCTCAAGGTCTCCCATCATCTTGAGGGGTAGAATGACACCACTACCATTCCCCCTTACATTCAAGGAATAATGGCAGTGGCTGCCATTCTCAAAGCCTCCCATCACCTTGATTGAAGGGGAGAATGGCACCACCACCATTCTCCCCTTTCGTTCAAGTAAGAATGGCATTGGTGCCATTATCAAGGCCTCCCATCACCTTGAAGGGGAGAATGCCACCACTACCATTCTCAAGGAAGAATGGCAGTGGTGCCATTCTCAAGGTCTCCCATCATCTTGAGGGGTAGAACAACACCACTACCATTCCCCATTACATTCAAGGAAGAATGTTCAAGAAAGAATGTTCAAGAAAGAATGGCAGTGGCTGTCATTCTCAAAGCCTCCCATCACCTTGATTGAAGGGGAGAATGGCACCACCACCATTCTCCCCTTTCGTTCAAGGAAGAATGGCACTGGTGCCATTCTCAAGGCATCCCATCAAGGGGGCAAATGGCACCACTACCATTATCCCTTAGAATCAAGGAAGGATGGCATTGGTTCCATTCTCCCTTACATTCTAGGAAGAATGGCAGTGGTGCCATTCTAAAAGCCTCCCATCACTTCATGGAGGAGAATGGCACCACTGCCATTCTCCCTTACATTCAAGGAATGGCAGTGGGGTTTTAATCATATGGTAATGTGTTCTTACGTTTACATTTCTCAAATTCTACATAATTTCTAGTACATATTTTGAAAAAAGATATGTCATTGATTTTATTGTTGGTGCAAGAAAGCATTGTAAAACCCTGGGAGAACATATATTAAAAGGTGTTTATAAACACCACCCATTTGTGTGATGATCAACTTGTATTAAAATCCATTGCACCCCTAAATGGTGTGAAGAAAATAATCTGCTATTTGATCATTCAATCTCTCAAAGTTGTAGAAATTTACCCAAATTTAATGAAATTCATCCAATTTCAAATTCCCAAAATGTCTCCATTCGCCCAATTTATCTAATACAGCCTTAACACTATGACTAGGCAATTGCAAGAGTGGGTGGGCCGAAAAATGTGACAGCAATAGTCATATACAATGCATCAAATTACAGGAGTGCAAGCGAGGCCATATTAGTAAAGTATCCTGAGATAACATGGTGGGTGCCATGTGCTGATCATACTATAAAGTTGTTGTTAAAGGATATTGAAAAAATGCCATTCATTCAACCCACTTTATTAGATACAAACCATGTGGTGAAGTTTATCAGAGAGCACCAATTTTCACATGCTTTGTTTCTTTCAAAGTTACCTAATAAGGGGCTGCAAATATTTTGTGCCACTAGATTTGCTATATACGGCATATTATATGTATTGCAAAGATTGTTAGTAGTTCCATTGGAGAGACGGAATAACTCTCTCACTTGTAGCAAGAGTAGTATGATCCACACTTAGCTCAATCCAATGGGATTTGCGTCCCTTTTGGAGCTAGGGATTCAACCCGTACTGGTGCACAAAAGCTTATCCATTTGATGGAGAGAATGCTAAGAAAACTACTACTATTGACATAGACTCAACACACACTCAAGCTCAATCTTGCATTGCTCACTCAACTCCACATTCCATTCATCCATACATCCAAACAAGAAGAAAGCCTAGCTATTGCTTACACAAGATCAAGCATTCTTCATTCTCAAATACTCATTTCCCTAGCATGCACACAATCCTTTAAGCTATCAATAAGAAACATGCATACTAGAGAATTGACAAGAGAAGAGAGACAAGATCAAGCATTCTTCATTCTCAAATACTCATTTCCCTAGCATGCACACAATCCTTTAAGCTATCAATAAGAAACATGCATACTAGAGAATTGACAAGAGAAGAGAGACAAATATCAACTCATTGCATTGAATTAACAAAAGAATAGAACTTACAACAATGTTGATGGGGAGAGAGAAGAGCTTGCACCTCTATGGAAGAAGAGGGAGAGCTAGTCTCAAGAGAGCTCAAACATGAGTTTGCCCAATGTCTCCATGCTCTCAAATGAGCCACCTTTTATACAAAAATTCTAGAACTCCCAAAAGTTCCCATGTGGGATTATTGTCAAGCCCTCTCCCACATTCATCTACAAAGTGGAACTCTTTACAAGAGCCCTAAGTATCTTTTTTGTTGCATCCTTGTATTAATCTTCAACACTCCCCCCTTCCTATTTTGCGCACGTCCTCGAGCGCGGTAGTAGCAAGAGCTGCAACAAAAAAAACAATGGCTACATTAAAGTCTTTTATTGAAAAAAAAAGAAAAGAAAAGAAAAATCAGCAATGATAATTTTCACACGTGAGCATACAAGTGCAAGGCTGATTAAAGTTTTAATGAGTACTAAAATAGGTGAGTAAAGTCTAGTCAAAGTGAGACTTAAGTGGTAGATAATGCTATGCAAAGGCAAGTGTGCTTTGTACACCGCAGGTTATGACCGCAGTCTCAATGTCCTACAAGTATGTAAGTTATTCCTAAGTGGCAAACCTACTCCTAAATATGAGCAAAGGTGATTGGAACTCTCTTTTTTTTTTTTTTTGATGTGTGTGTAGAAGGTGATAAAGATTAAGGTTCCATCCCAAAGAGACCCAAGCAATGGCCAAGAGACCTCCTCCAAGAGAATCTAAAGACCGCTAAGTATCTCAAGGGCGACAAACTCTTTTTCTTTCTTTTATGACCTAAGGAGTACCCCATGAAGATGAGGGCATCGGTCTCGAGGGCCCATAGTGTACCCCCGAGTCCTACCAACATCTATCAAGGCGATAGGTTCCTCAAAGGTCTTCTTCAGAGGCTTTTAGACATCAGTGTTCACCCCATGGAAACCAAGGCATCGGCCCCAAGGTGCTAAGTCAACCCCAGGTCCTACCAAGCATTTCACATGGCGGTAGACACTTCATGTCTCAATTTACTTTGTACATATTTTTTTTTTAAAGGATATATTTTCATAAATTTTTATGACTCCTAGCACCTAGCTCATATCTAAGAGGTAGCTACCACTAAGGATAACTAATATACCTTGAAAACATAAGTACTTGGCATACTCCATTGGTATATATCCTACACTGTCTTTAAATAGAAATATCTTTTACTAAGTCGTCTAAGACTCTAGAATTCACTCACCATATTTTAACAACTAATCAAAAACTTAAACCAGCCAACATTGTGTGAACATGCAAACCATATATTCAAAAGATAAGAGCACATAAAGAAATAAAGATTAAGATTTGAATACACCTATTGTAGTGCCCTGTTGATGTTGTTCGTTTGCATTGATGCATTGCTGATTTTGTGCAGATTACTCCTCCTTGATCTTTGTAAGCGTAGCATGTCTCCCCCCTTCCTAATTTGTTTGCATGATAGGTGGACTATTGGGGCGTGTTTGATGCTCTTGTTTTTTACGGAGACTTATGCAAAATTTTTATTAACAAACACGAAAAGAAAAGAAAAAAATAAAATTTGCCATTGGTGCCAAACACCGAATATAGCCGAGGGGAAAAACCCAATGGGAGAAAAGTGCCCTGGCTTGTCGATCTTATTATGGAGTCATTGAACTTACCCTTGCGCTGGTGGTGGATCCGTGTCCTCGTCTGCTAGAAAGATGGTATCAATTTCCTCAGGATGCAGAGACAACCCCTCACAAAAACCTGCCGCTGGAAAAGGTGGTAGAGGAAGGAGTGCTTCCTCACTAAAGTATGGCATTGGTTCTATGGGAAGGTTAATCAGACAGTTTCGATTTTGGAACTGCGCAATGTAGGTACTCATATTGATCCAATATTGACATGTGGAGGCTTGGGGAAGGAGGGCTTGCAAGATCGGTGGTTGCAAGTCATTTAAGCTTGTATCCCTCCATTGTTGTGCTTGAACCTCCTCAGGTAATCTACGTTGATTTGGTCCTCTCTCTGGTATTCTCACATTAAGAATATTATGGCGTTGGGGTGTGACTCCCACAATTTGTTTCATTAAGCCCGTGCCATATCGTCTAAAGTAAGAGCGGCATATCCAACAAATATGTGAAGCTTCTTCTAATACAAGCCGTGCACACTCTTGACAATGTGGAAATGGGTGATGCTGTTGATAGAATAATGTGACAAAGAGATGCCCACAGCAATTTTCACCTAAGGGAGCATAGAAGTACCTAGAATGTGTTTGAAATGGAGGAGCACTATAACCCCCGCGATGATCTGGTCGAGTACTATCAGGGTCAATGCATGGTGGACATGTATCTCACCAAATATCCATCAGGAGTTATCTGGACGTAGAATAATGAAATTTAGAACACTCATATCCATCATGACAATTCCAATCAAAAACAAGTTTATCTCAAAGAAAACACATCTTCTAAAGGCATAAGGAACTACATTATTCAAACATTGATTTACCAAAGAGCTTTAATTGTAGTGTTAATGCCTTATCTTTAGTTTTTGGTATATCCTTTTTAAGAGGTGGACACTTTAGCAATTGTCTTGGAATTTGAGCAAGATAAGAGGATTTAGGCATTGAAATGCTAGAATCTATGCTCAAATGAGACTCCTTTGGAGTTGGATGTTTCTTAGGTACACCATTGGAGGGTGGAGTTGTGTAACAAGGAGAATTTGGGACAACAAGTGTTTCAATACATGTTTTAGGAAGATCAACACAAGTAGTTTTGTAGGTGCTATCACAGCCACCTTTTCTTTCTTGAAGAGTTTGCGTTGATTTCTTTTGCACCCACTGATATGGACAATCAAGGGTGGCTTTTGGAATCTTTCTGAAACACTCTTTTACCCCTGTCAAAGCATGGCATTTTGGAAGCCAAATTGCTGTTGCACCCTCATAATAGCCTTGTGCTTTGAGAACATGTTTTGGGACCCATCGAGTAACAATTCAAGGTTTAGGCTTGGAAATGATGTGCTTCTTAAGAGGCTTAGCAACTGGACTAGATGGTACAAGTTTGTACGCAGCTTTGGGTAGCCACATTGATAATTCCTTCTTACCTGGCCTTCTTTGAGCAGCAACTAGAGTAGTTGGAACATGCCAGCCATGGCCCTCACTTGAGTACTCATCAATTATCCACATCATTTGTTTTGGAGCTTCAAGAGCAGATTTTGATTGTGGGTTGGGTAAGGTAGAAACATTACCCCTTTGACACGATAAAGCTCGTGGAGTAGCAGATCCCAAGATGCAATCAGAATCAATTTGCAACTTGTATTGTCTATTCTTCCAATCTAATGAGAAATTGGTAGCACTTAACCACGATCTACCGAGAACAACCTCTACTACCGCCTTAGACTTACGTGCCACATAAAAGGGCACTGACATCTGGTGATCCTGAATGGTCATCATAATGACACATTTTCCCTCTATAGGGTTATCTTCTCCGGAGAAGCTTCGTAGGTCCACAGGAATTTGCACAAGTGGTGGTTGACCCAAGGCTATCCAGGTGTCAAACGAGAGAACATTATAGTCTGCACCAGAGTCAATTAAGGCAGAGACAAAGTAGGTAGTCTCATGAAGATGAAGGCACACTTGAATATTGAATGGATCAACATATGGCTCATCAGTAGCCAACTGTATGGCTAACATAGAAGCTTTGCGACGCTCCTTGGCTTTTGCAACTCTAACTTTAGCCTCCTCTTGAGCCTGACGTTTAAGTAGGTCAAGTGCTTCTTTCCGTGTTTGTGCAGCATGCATCTGTTGAAGCATGGCTTCAGTTAATGGTTCATTGTATTTCTTGAGACAACTTCCATTAATGAAGTTAGGCATTTGCTCACCGTCTAGTGTCTCTAAACGCACTGCACCACTTGGTGTAAGCTCATTAATCACAAACGGTCCTAGGCCACGTTTTTTGAGCTTTCTCTTATGTTTCTTAAGTGTGTACAAGAGCACCAGGTCTCCTCTTTTGAATCGGCCAGTTGTTACGTTTCTATCATACCATTGCTTTTGTCTCCTCTTCTCGGCATACATCCCCATTACCGCTAATAAGCGGGTCTCATCAAGCTTTTCCAATTCGTCAACGCGTTGTGAAAGCTCATGACCAGTCCAATCCAATTGTTTAGCTACTCGTAGAGTAGGTACAAGAAATTCAATGGGAAGAATTGCATCTAGCCCAAAAGCAAGTTCAAATGGGGTTGTGCCCACAGATGTTTTATAGGCTGTCTTATATGCCCAGAGAACTGAGTGCAACTTTTGCTCCCAATCAGTCCTATGTCCCTCAACAATCTTTGTGAGTGCTGTGCAGAGAATCTTGTTAGTACTCTCAGCTTGTCCATTAGTCTGGGGATGATAGGGTGCAGAACGCTTGTGAATTACCATAAATTCTTGAAGCAAAAATTCTATGACTTCATTTACAAAATGTACACCTTGATCACTAACGATCTCAATTGGTAAGCCATAGCGTGTAAACACGTACTCATACAAGAACTTAGCTGTGGTTCTGGCATCATTTTTTATTGTTGCCTTTGCCTCAACCCATTTGGTTAAATAGTCGGTTGCGACTATAATATATTCTGCATGCGTGTTACGAGCTCGAGGTTTAATGGGACCGACAAAATCAATACCCCATTTTGCAAAAGCACGTGTGCTTAACATAGGCCGCAATGGCATATTGTCCTTTGTGATGGGAGGTTTGGTCCTTTGACAATCGTCGCAACGTTTCACATATTCTTCGGCATCCATTTGTAAGGTTGGCCACCAAAGCCCAGACCACCTAATCAACTTTGCTGTGGTATTGCCAGAAAAGTGTCCACCCCCAACACCTGCATGTGCATGAGTTAAGATTTTCAGATAGTCAGCTTCACATACACACATGCGTAAGTTGCCATCCTTGCCCCTCTTGTAGAGTTGGCCCTCTATCAGCATATAGTTTGTCGCTTCAATTTTAATAGCCTGCTTTCGATGTTTAGGAATTGTTTGTTCCAAATGACCATGCTGAAGATAGTCCACAATATACTTACTCCAACTTGGTGTAGTTGAAATTTGGAATAATGTGACATTATGAATTGGCTTCTGAATTTTACATGAAGCACAGTTACGAACAAATGTTTCAGCATCTGCATGCATGGTAGGCCACCATTGCCCATCTTGAGATATACGTCGCACACAAGTAGTAGCTGATGCATGGATTCCATCGATACCCGCATGTGCCCATTCCAAGATCTCCTCATATTGGTCGGGGTTAGGTATAAGCCTCAACACTCCATCATTACCCTGACGATATAATCTCCCTGAGATTAATGTGAATGGTCGCCATAGGTCCACATTAGGACCCGCTAGTTGTATTTGCCCACTTGTCAAAATTTCTAAAATGGATTCAGACCATCTAGGAGTTGTCTCTACAAGGAAAAGTGTTGAATCTAACATATCATCATCCACACCCACAGGAGCTTCGCCAGAGGTGATTCGAGACAAATGATCTGCCCTTAGATGAGTTGTTCCTTTTCGAACTGCAACTTCAAAATCAAACTCAAGAAGGATGATAAACCACCTTACTATCCTTCCAGTTGCACAAGGTTTATTCACCAAATATAGCAATGCTTGATGGTCCACAAAAAATATGAATTTGTTTGCCAAAAGGTAATGGCGAAACTTTTTCACTGCATATATCATGGACAATCCTTCTCTTTCTGTTGTGGTGTAATTCCTCTCAGCATTGTTCAACTGTCGACTAGCATATGAGATTGGGAAATCCTTATTGTGTTCTCTCGATTGAGCCAAAATACATCCAATTGCAAAGTTTGAAGCATCAATATGGACATGAAAGATTTGGTTCCAATCTGGTGCCCGTAAAATGGGTGCAGTCACTAATGCTTGCTTCAACTTTTCAAAGGATTCCTCACACTCATCAGTCCAATTAAACTTTACAAGAAGAGCATATAACGGTCTGGCTAGGACAGCATACATGTAGATGAATCTACGGTAATAGCCACAATGTCCCATGAATGTTTGTACCCCTTTAGGGTTGATAGGCCGAGGTAATGAGACAATGACATCAATTTTATCCATATCTGTTGAAATCCCATTGCGAGAAACAATATGGCCCAAAATTTTCCCTTGTCTTACCATGAATTTGCACTTGTCAGGATTCAAGCATATACGATAAAGTTGACACTTTTGAAACACAAGTCTCAGGTGTTCTATATGATCATCACACTCTTGTGAGTGAACACATAAATCATCCATGAAAATCTCAAGAAATTGCCTAAGGTACTCCTTGAATACATGACTCATTAACCGCTGAAAGGTTGCTGATGCATTTGTTAGACCAAATGGCATAACACGATAGGCAAAGATGCCATCTTCAGTAGCAAAGGCTATCTTGTGTTGATCCTTTGGATCAATTGACACTTGGTTGTACCCGGAGAATCCATCCAAGAAACTATATGCCTTTTTCCCTGCAACTCGTTCCAGAATATGATCCATGATTGGAAGTGGGTAATGATCACGCACAGTAGCTGCATTTACCTTCTTGAGGTTTACACATACTCGAAGTTTTCCATTTTTCTTGGGCACCACTACAATAGGGGAGACCCATTCAGTGTGTTCAATCTCATAGATAAATTCTGCCTCTAAGAGCTTGTCTATTTCTTCCTTTATCTTCCGTGCGAAGTTTTCATTGTAAGTATAAGGACGTTGCTTGGAGGGTTTTGCATCCTCTCGCAATGGTATTGTATGCTGACATATGCTTGGATCAACTCCTTTGAGGTCTTTATAACTCCAAGCAAAAACATCGCGATACTCCTTTATTGTTTGTATTAATAACTTCTCCTCATCTAAGGACAAGTCTGTGGCAATCCACACATAGCGAGGCTCTTCTCCTGGCTTAGCAATATCAATCTTTTTTGCATCCTCTGGACCATCGTATGAAACCCCTGGCTCACTTGGTTTTTGTCGCATGGGCTGTTGAAGAACAATCTTCCGATCTTGAAGAGTATACTGTGTGAAATTGGGAGGAACATTTAGACCTTGTTCTTGTCCACTTGAGTCTTCACTCATTGAAGACCATGCGGTTTTGAGCTCTCCTTTGCTATCTTGCATCGGATTTTTTTGTTCAACCGTTGTCTTTGCACTTCCCACACTCTTTTTTGAATCGGTTTTAGACTTGAGTTGTGGTTTTTGTTTCTTCATCTTTTTACGATTTTTGCTAACAGTTGTTAGCTTTTCCCCTGCTTGGAATCCATCTGATCGTTTGACTTGGTATTTGATACTATCTTGTGCTTGGATATAGTATAGATATTCGTTCTTTCCTGAGAAGTGAGGTGGTGGTCGAGAGTTTTCACTCTTAGACTCCTCCTTTTCTTTTTGTAGTCTCTCACGTTGTTCACGCTCATCTTGTCTACGGATTCTTTTATGGCTCTTACAGCATTTACGTTTAGGTCGGCTTCGAGGGATCTCTACTTGAACCTCCCTTCCTCTCAAGAGTAGGCGTGCCTTTCCTAACTCTTCCTCAGGGATTGTCACATCGTTATTAAAATCAGAGTCCCATCCATCTTCCTTATCAGCATCATTAGCAGATTCGAGTGTCAAATCCTCTACTGAGACTTCCTCGACATGCATAGCTGTTGTGGATGTATCTCTATAGTACAAATCATCTAGAGGGGCACGTGGTTGTACCATTCATATAGGAATAATATCATATCCATCTGAGTCACAAAATTGAATTGGCTTCGGTAAAGCACATGTCGATAATGTTGCAAGGACATGACTCCATTCTAATGGATCAATTAAATGCTCAGGGAAGGGTTGTGGAATGTATGCCTCGTCTGATACACTTCGATTACCCTTAAGTCTCTCAGTGTTGAAATCCCTACATGAGGCTCCACACATCCATAGATCTTCTTGCCCATCTGACAATGTAACTTTTGAGCCCTCGGATGAAGCGGAATCAAACTCATCTATCGGAGACCTTGTTACATCACGATATGAGTGATTCCTTAGGTTGACCCTTGTGATGACAGAATCATGTCGGAGGTACAAGTAATTGTATACCCAATCTTGAATCATTTGAAATTGTCACATGAATGGTCTACCCAATATCACTTCATAGTTTGGATGCTTTCCAAAATCCACTACTGCAAAGGTGTGCTCATATTCAATCCCACATGTGGTGACCAATATGTTCTCAAGCAACCCAAGGGGATGTTCTAAGCTTCCATCTGCTAGCTGCAAGCGCATCCTTGTACTCCTAATAGCTGGTTTGCCCCACTTTTCCCAAATGGACCTT
This sequence comes from Cibotium barometz, assembly GCF_041138505.1. Classification (NCBI taxonomy): domain Eukaryota; kingdom Viridiplantae; phylum Streptophyta; class Polypodiopsida; order Cyatheales; family Cibotiaceae; genus Cibotium; species Cibotium barometz. Next base: position 18,891,699 of record NC_141093.1, read on the forward strand.
GTCACAATGCCCACTCCTGCACCACTATCAAGTATTGCAATTGAAGATACTTTTCGCACTTCTAATGGGAGGGTAGCATTTCCCTGATCGTCTTCACAAAATTTTCCTACTTTGTTGATAGGAACTGGCATAACATGTTTTGTCTCAAGGTGTATAGTACACTCATGGTGACCCTTTTGTAGCAATACCTGCTCTGACAAACATGTGGCAATATCATTCCACAACTCAGGTCGAATTTTTATCAAATCGAGCAAAGGTAAGGTACAAGCCACTGGTACTGACAAAATAGCCTGCACCATACTCATATCCTTCTCCTTTGTCAACCTTTTATGCATGGAGGGTATCCTCAAGGTTTGAGAACAACTCTCATATTCTCCCAGATATGATGGTAAGGTTTTCATTGTATGCTTACTTCTAGGAGAAACAATTGTTTGAACTTCCTCCTGGATGCTTGGGTGTCTAAATTTGTTTTCCATGCCTCTGGTAAAATCCACCTCAGAGAATGGAGGCGAACTAATAGAAGACATGTTCTCATGAACTGCGGCCCACATCTCATTTGCCATGTCCTCATTAGCATCAATAACTTCATCATTGCATGGGAAGACAAGGCTAGGTGGTGGCAGATTTTCTTCTTTCAATTGGAGTGTCAATTGGTGCAGTCCTTTCGCTATGAGCTTGTGAAATGAACTCACTTTTCATTTCCCTACTTGATGACACTTCCGGTATGGTTTCTAATGTTGGCTTAAGAGAGGTCGGGCCCCGAGGAATAGGTGGTGGTGGTCCCTCAAGTATTGACTGAGCTTCCCTAATGAGTTGCTGATGTACAGCTAGATTGATCTTCTCCTCACGAGGGTTTGGGTATTCTTGAAGCTTCTTGGGTAGTTCAGATAAGGCTGTAATGCGACTTCTATGAGCATCAATGATGGCCTCTAGAGTCTCATTCACTTTATCCACAAAAACAGAACCCCCAGAACTAACCTCAGTCGTACTAGCCTCATCTTGTTTAACACTAGGCTCAGGTTGAGGTTGATGTTCCTCACGCACTTCTTGGGATGTAAAAGTTTTATCCCTTATGTTTTGTTTAGAGGTTTCCTGAGAACTAGTGGATGTACTTTTAGTTTGTTTGCTTCGGTTCTTCTTCCTCCTAGTGTTTTTTTTTCTATTGGACTGTAGGGTCTTGTCCACTAGATTTGTCTTTGCATCCCTAGTTCGAGGTGTCTCATCAGTTTGTATTTCTGCATTTCGTGTCTGTGATCTAGTCATGACTCTAAGTGGCACGACATCCTCATTCTCAGATGAAGGTGGCGATGGAACTGTGCCTACAAGGTTGAGTGAAACCTTTGGTTGAGAGGTGCCTTCCTCATGTGGTTTCAGCAGACAATCCTTTGGGAAGTGTTCTACACAACACCCTAGACAATATCTTTCAATTGGTGGAAAGTGTTGTACTGTTGTATTGGATCGAGATGCTTGCCTCACTCATAACAGGGGCCTATTGGTTTGGCCTCTACTTTCCTTGGCTGCCATTGACCTGAGGGGCCTGGAGTCCTAGGTTGGTAGCCGCCTAGCAACATTAAAGAGTTTTGTTCCCCTGGTTGAGTCTCCAGTGCTTGGCTTGGGTATGCGGGACTTTCAAAGATATTTTCTTTGGATGAATATGATACATATTCTTCCTCCACATAGCCTGGGTTTACCAAGTCTCTACACATATTTGAATTGTCGTAGTCGACAACCCTCACAGGAGCAGTCCCTGGAGCAGGAGGTTGAGCACCAAGAATAGGTCGTGCTTGCTCTTGTGCCATTGGTGGCTTACGTTCAAAACTAGTATACTGTTGATACATTTGTGGAGCCACTCCACCCCTTGGCTGCTCACGTTCCTGTCTCATTCTCGCAATGCGAGTACATTCCTGTGTAGTGTGGGTAAAGTTCCAAGCACAGGCTTGGCACCACTTTTTTGTGGGTTGGTTTGTGACTAGAGGAGAAAAGGTATGACAGTCCTCTGTTTTATGGTCACCGCCACATGCTCCACAAAGATGAGGGCCTGTAGGAAGTACACTCCTCATTCTCTGCTGCTGTTGTTGTGGCTGCATGGGTGGACGATAGGTCTGTCCCAATCTCCTTAGTACTAGGTTAGCTATCTGGTCTGGATTTACTAACGCGCTAGACCCTGATCTTTGGTCATCACCCCACTGATCTCTAGGTTTCACCTCAGGGCCAGAACCATCCTGGAATTTGAAGTTATCGGTGAAATCCATAGCATCATGGCAACACTCATTGAAATTTGTATGTTTCTTCGCATAGAGATGTGTATGCAGAGTCAAATTTTTGAGGCCTTTTAAGAAGAGAGAAATTAATCGACTTTGGGCGGGCTTCTCATCTTCTGGGCAACGATTAATGTACTGCTTCATTCTATTTACACAGTCTCTAACACTCTCATTCTCACCTTGCTTGAAAGAGTAGATGTGTGCTATCGTGTCATGTTGAATTCCCATCAAGGAAAAAGCAGCAATGAATCTCTCTTCCAAAACTCGTAAAGAAGATTTGTCTGAAGCCTCGAATGCTTGAAACCAAGCCAGGGCTTTTCCCTCAAGAGTGAGTCCAAAGCCTTCAATTTGAGTATGCTTATCAGCTACTTGCTCAGCTCGAACTACTTGTCTAAATGCTGCTACATGATCGTATGGATCTCCCGACCCTTCATACTTCTTTACTAGTTTCTGAAGAGTTGATGGCCTTACTTGTCTTGAATACTCATCATAGGGCCTACGGCCTCTTACTCTCAGTGGAAATTGTTCCTCTCTTTGGAAAGATGGTCCACATGTTTCCAAAATTGGTGTGGGTACCCTATTACCAGCCTCACCAAACCCCTCCAAAGATCTTGTCACCCTCATTTCAGGAGGTGCATTTATAGGAGGCAGAGTTGGCTCCCCTATCCTCCGATTGTTATAATGAGAAAGATGTTGGTGTGATGTGACCTGTGGTCACACATTTGGTGTAGGACGATATCTTGGTGCTAGAGTTGGGCTACTAGCAGTGGTCCACTTAGATGTTGAAGGTCCCTCTCTAGTGAACTCTCGTAGGGGAGGAGCAATAGTTTCTCCAAGAAAGGCTGTCTCTCCTGGTTTGGCTGTATTTGTTGAGAACACTTCCATAAATAATGGTTGTCCTTTCCACGTGAGTTCCCGAATCTCTTTCCAATCTAAGGTTCGGTATTCATTGGCCCATTTATCAATTATTCTGTTCATGTGTCCTGCAAGCTTCTCAACTACCACCACATGAGCTAGAGGAAGATCTAGCTGTGGCAATTTAGTCGTGGCATAATATCCCTCTAACGAGTCCTTATAGACCTCTTGAAGTGGGTCATCCTGTAAGACCTTAGTCACAGGAATTTGTCGTACAAACTCCCATTGGTATTCAGCCCCCTGATCCAGTTTACACTTGCCTTTCCTATCCCTTTCCAAATTTAGATCTACAAGAAGTAAATCATCTATGGATGGCTTTGAGGATTGGGCATTGGATGGTCCAGGCATGTCCGGCTCGATGAGCCAGTCATCTCTAGACTCCCTTGCTCTGGAAAGTTCTGATAAGTCTAAGAACTCAGTTTTAGAGAGCTCCCCTAATTTGTCTACCTTTTCTGGATGGTAGGTGACTTCGTAGCGAACACCATCTCCACCCATATACATGTTACCCTGGTCATTGACTAGAGGTGCTCTATCAAGTTCTGAGAAGATGTCTGCGATCTTAACAAGATACCGTTGTTGTGGATCCCTAAAGATCTCAGCTCCTTGAGCATTTGTGTAGACATATTGGAGTCTCACATTGAGTGTTAACCCCATGGTGTCGGCTTCAAATGGATTAAAGGATCTTGAGGGTGTCCTATTTGGGGCTACGGGATGACTATTTGTCGGCCCTAGATTGTCCATGGACAATGAACTAGTTGTTCTGGAGGAAAGGGTATCGGATTGGGATTCAGATAGGGTTTCAGCAATATCTGCCAAATTGCCTACCGATTGGGTCCCACTTTCTTGCGTAGGTACTCTAGAAGGTGCCCTAGACTCTACAAGACGTCCCGACCGTAATTGCATAAGGTCAAAAAAAAATTTGGTTTTATGTGTTTTTGTTTTGTTTTTGTTTTTGTTTTGTTTTTGTTTTTGTCTTTAAATAAAATATATATATATATATATATATATATTTTATTTAACCTACCTAATCACTAAAAAAAAAAAATATGTGTGGCGTAACTATCTATCCTATTTTTTTATTAGTTGTTTTTAAATATGATTTTTTTAAAATGATTTTACGTTTTTTATGTTTTTTTTTATTTTTTAAATTTAATTACAAAAATTATGAATCACACTAAAAAAAATACTAATTATGCACAAAGTTACAAAAAATAAAAAATGCAGGTTACACTAATTATGCAAAAAATTAAAGAATGAAGAATTACAAATTATGCAAAAAAGTAGACTCCTAAAAAATACTCAATTTTTTTTTCTTTTTATTTTTTTGTTTTTTTTTTAATTTTCTTTAGTTTTCTTTTGTTTTTTCTCCTTTTGTTTTGTTTTGTTTTTGTTTTTTTTTGTTTTTTTTTGTTTTTTTTTGTTTTTTGAACTAATAAATTTCGTGCCTAATATAAAAAATATGAATTTACTAATTATGTATCATTTACAAAAATTCTAAAAAAAATAAAAATAAAAAATGCAAGCTTCTTTAATTATGCAAAAATTTAAATAATGAACAATGGTTTCAAAATACAAAAATAAAGATTGTTTTTTCTTCTTTTTCTTTTTCTTTTTTTCCTTTTGTTTTGTTTTGTTTTTGTTTTTGTCTTGTTTTTTTTTTTAATTACAAAAATTTAAAACAATGCAAATCGCTCTAATTATGCTAAAAATTACAGAAATAAAAAAATAAAAAAATATGCAAACAATATGGACTCTTAAAAAAATAAATAATTTAATTTTTATTATTTTTATTATTATTTTTTTTAAATCTCTTTTTTATTTTCTTTTTTTTAATAAAAAAATTATTATTTTTTTGTTTTTTTTAATTTAAAAATACAAAAAAACATGAAGAATTAATAGAAATAAAAAATTAAAAAAATGGAAAATCCACTAACCTTATCTCCACCGTTTGCCGCTCCCTCTCGGATTTCCCGCCGGCGCGCACGTGCCTTCCACTTCTTTCCGATGCCACCTCACCTTCTTCTGCGGCAGCCTTCACCACCAGTTGGCCACACCTTCGCCTTAATGCCTCCTCTCCACACTTCCTTCTTCGACGGCCTCCTCGCTTACTGCAGTCCGCCTACTACAACTTCTTCACACCACACGGCTCTCTCCAGCCGCCGCTAGCCGCCGCCTCCTCTTCGACGGCTTCCTCGCTTGCTGCAGTCCGCTTGCCTCTGCTTATGACCCGGACAACTCCCTCCAGTCGACTGCCACACGGCTCAGCTCGAACTATTTTTTTTTTTTAAATTTTTATCGCCTCTCTCTGCCGGCCTTCACTCGCTCTACCTTCGACACTCTGTGCTTCTTTGTCTGTGCGGCCGAGGTGGCAGCCCTGCGGACGCTGCCGTTGAGAAGCCCAAGCCCCTCGACCCTCCTCTTTCTTCTTCGCCGGCCTCAGCTCTGCTGGTCGCCTCCACGCAGCCACCCCACGCCTTCTTCTTCGACGGTTCGCAGCCACCTTAGCCGCCTCAACAGCTTCGCCTTCAAAGCCTTAGCATATATATAAAATATATATATATATATATATATATATATATTTTCTTTGCTGCGTAGCTACCTCTCCATTGTATATTTATATATATATATATAGATATATATATATATATATATTAAACCGCCTTCACTGCCATCTCCAACACCGTTTTACAGCCACATGTAATAGATATATATATATCTATTTTTCTTTGCTATGCTTGATGGAAACACCTCCCCACACAATAACAACAAAACAACAAAACAATAAAGGAAAGAAAGCCGCTTCACTACTTCCTACCTATCTCTCGTCAACTTGCAACAAAAATACAAAAATAGAAAGTACTTAAATTCTGATTAATGGCGGGATTACTCAACCGCAATGGGGTTTAAATTTTTTTCTTGCTTCTCATCAAAAAAATGAAAACACACAAGGCGCCCTTGAGATCACACACTCAATGCCCTAAACCTCAAAATAAAAAGAAATAGTGGTAGTAATGCAAGCTTCTCAACCGATTTTGAGTCTTCTCCCCGGCAGCGGCGCCAATGGAGAGACGGAATACTCTCTCACTTGTAGCAAGAGTAGTATGATCCACACTTAGCTCAATCCAATGGGATTTGCATCCCTTTCGGAGCTAGGGATTCAACCCGTACCGGTGCACAAAAGCTTATCCATTTGATGGAGAGAATGCTAAGAAAACTACTACTATTGACATAGACTCAACACACACTCAAGCTCAATCTTGCTATTGCTCACTCAACTCCACATTCCATTCATCCATACATCCAAACAAGAAGAAAGCCTAGCTATTGCTTACACAAGATCAAGCATTCTTCATTCTCAAATACTCATTTCCCTAGCATGCACACAATCCTTTAAGCTATCAATAAGAAACATGCATACTAGAGAATTGACAAGAGAAGAGAGACAAATATCAACTCATTGCATTGAATTAACAAAAGAATAGAACTTACAACAATGTTGATGGGGAGAGAGAAGAGCTTGCACCTCTATGGAAGAAGAGGGAGAGCTAGTCTCAAGAGAGCTCAAACATGAGTTTGCCCAATGTCTCCATGCTCTCAAATGAGCCACCTTTTATACAAAAATTCTAGAACTCCCAAAAGTTCCCATGTGGGATTATTGTCAAGCCCTCTCCCACATTCATCTACAAAGTGGAACTCTTTACAAGAGCCCTAAGTATCTTTTTTGTTGCATCCTTGTATTAATCTTCAACATCCATCATTGAATGAGACAATGGCAGATAGGAGTTGGAATCTTTGGATAGCCAAGAATTCAAAACACGCTGATGCTGCAACTAAGTGCCAAAATTTAACACACTCGTTAACATTTTGGGCAAAAGGTTGATAAAATTGTCATTACTAAGCCTCTTATAGAACTTCTCAGGATTGTGGACACTGAGAAGTTTGTCATTGGTAAAGTGTATCGGTTAATGTCTAAAGCTATACGGCATATAAAAGAATTTAACCAATTCACTGGTAGGGAGAAGGCACAAATGGCAGCTCAAGATAATGAAACATGGCTTCTATTACATACACCTTTATATGCAGCTAGTTTTGCCTTGGAGTCTTGTTTTCAAACTCATTCTTTGTCAACAAACACTGAAGTGAGTGGTAATTTTAAAACAGTATGTGGTCATTTTGCTAGGTGATGATGGGAAAGAAGCCTTCCACCAACATGTGCAGTAATTTGCTCTACTGATAGAGTTGGTAGCTTTGGGGATCCATGGCACTTGGATGCAATTAAGAAATTGAGTGCTCCAATGTGGTGGAAAGAGTATAGTAGTGAAACATTTAAGCCGCAGCATGTAGCCACACGTGTGCTTTCAATTGCAGCTTTGTCTCAGGAAGTTGTGAAAGAAATCGGTCAGCATTCAATTTTATTCACACCAAACGATGAAATTGATAGCTGAATTGGTATATGTATTTTGAAATATAAGAATGTTACATATGCCTCAGAATATAGCTACTCGTGCTGCACAATCTTGTATGCCGCCATTGCCTTTGACTACTGACACAGTTGTAGAAGAGAGATGTAGTGAAGATGAGGATGAATGCGATCAGATGCCTCAGATATGGATGAAGATGATATAGTGCCACTGCTAGTAGAAGAATAATGTACTTGAACTCATCAACTTGAAATAATCAATCACTAACATGTAATGTAACTTTGAAATACAACATCAAATTTTTACGAGTATAAATTTTCAAAAATAGAGATTGCCATTATAGTTTTAAAACATCTTTTACAACTAAATATTTTGAGTCTTCAAAAAATATCTAAAAAAGAATTTGTGTCACTAAGATAAATCTTCTACATCCTCCTAGAGGTGATGCCTCCATCTAAATCACCTCTAGGAGCATCTTGTAAGTGGCCACCACTAGCACCAGCACCAACACTTATTGGGCTTCCAAGTAGATCATCAATGTTGAATAGCTCAGCTGACATATTTCTCAAACCTTGATAACGTGCAATCACTACATGGAGATTTTGGTTCTCTATAGTGATGCAACCTCTACTTCAAGTCGAGCAATCCTCTCAGTCACATTCTCTACTGTTTGTCCTTGGCTTGCAAGGGAAATTCTTTGGCTGGCCATCTTAACGATCTTCTCATGCTCGTTGTGTAACAAGATGACGAGATGCTTTTGTGTTGGCAAGGGAATACTTTCTCTTCTTGTAGCTACTTGTTCCTTAGGTCTACCTAGACCAATTCCTGCATTCTTTGGACGAGAGGTCCAATCTACTCATCTCTTTAGGATATCTTGGACAAACACTTGTTGAATAAAATATGTTGTTGTTTGGAATTGCTCTCTCTTTTTGTATAAATCTTAGTAGCAATACCTTGGCCAATCCCACATGTTGAAGATCAAAGAGTTTCAATGTGGACCCCTCCTTTGCTCGACCACTTATCTGGGAAAAAGTATCATGTACAAAGTGGGAAGGACATAGTTTATTCATGTCCTTAAGTGCTAGGGGATCTACCTCCAACCCTTCTTCATTTGAAATGTCCTCATATAAATTTGAAAGATCTTGCTTGCCAAATCAATGAGTCTCCTCTTGTAGTGTGCGTTGGGACTCTGCATGATCCAATCCCTCAACCAACAGAGGTCTATATCCTTCGCCAGCTGCTTCAGTCGCCTTTTGGTTAATCTGTCCTCATAAAAAATATAATTGATTTTATTATATTTAACGAAAAAAATCATATACAAATAAGCAATTAATATGCAAAAAATTTAGAGACAATCATATGCAGACAGTTTAGTATAGTCACACTTGAATATTTGAGACAATTTAAAGATGCATACTCACAGTAGTCACACTTGAATATTCGAGACAATTTAAAGATGCATTCTCACAGTAGTCACACTTGATTTTTTGAGACAATTTACAGTAACATTGCCATTAATATTGGAGACAATTCACATAGACTCTTTGAAATACAAATCCGAGATTTATAATAAATCCGTGTTCCTTGTGAATACAAGGAAACTAGCCATCATATGAATGCAAGCCTAAGAATCTATTAATGTCTAGCCCAGTTCTTTGGGCTCCATGCATACACAAACCTAAATCTTTTTGCTGATCACCTTGATAGGGGATTTATTGGCATCCCTAATTGCATGGTTTTTCTTATTCGAAACGATTAATGTAGTAACTTATTCATTTGGAAATGGCTTTGGAATACAATCAAGCAAGCGGTTGATTTTATTCATTTGGAAATGGCTTTGGAATACAATCAAGCAAGCGCTTTGGAATACAATCAAGCAAGCGCTTGATTTGAAAACTCATAGAATATACATCTTGGGCCTTATTGTAAGATGGAGGACTTTTAAAAAAGCATTCACGTGCAACATGTTTGCATTTTTTTGCCACTCGGTCTTTGTCTCTGGTCTTTCATCTGGAAGCTTCAAAAAATGAGATGTGCTTCGTGTGTGTGTTGCATGATGATGACACCAGTCTGCTAGCCCCACATAAACATTACCTGTGCTCTCAACAAAATGAAAAAGAATATCCTTGCCATGCAGATCATTGTGCAGGAGATCCTTATCATGCATGTACTCAAGGGTTTCCAAGAGGCCATTAATGATTTATAGGATGTGACTTCTAAATGTCCCTGTTGTGCCTACATTCTCTAGCACGTCCTAGAAATCCCTTGGCATAGGTCTTGATCCATCAATTCAAAGTTAGCTCATCCATCTGTCTAGAAATCCACCATTCCAAAATGGATAGATGATTGCTAGTCTGTCCTTTGAACACACTAATCCCTTTGCCAAAATGATACCACGATGAGTGATATGCACTCAAGTAGCCTCATGCATTGCCATCATCTTTGGTGACATGAATTATTCCCCACGAGTGATGCACTTCATAGCATAGCAATTATTTGGGAAGGTCGGGTCATGCACTTTGACCTTGCACACAAAGCCGAATGCACCTTCACCGAATCTTGTAGTTGGCAAGAACTCTAGGCACGAACTATCCAGTTACCATAGAGCTCGTGCATTGGCTATGGCAACAACCTCTGTTTTGGAAATTTTTGCAGGACGATCAACCTCTTGCTCTTCTTCAACTATGGCTTTAGCTTTGCCTTTTCCTTTTGTAGCTATTGTATAAATTTGTGATTAATGCTAATCGGGTAGCAAAACCACCTGAAGTTGGACCCAAAGCACGCATACACTCTATGCGGATAATGCTTGATGTTAGCAAAGACAACTTGGTTGTCAAAAATTGCCCAAGTCTCTCGAAGAGGTATGCACGCCCTCCTCCTAACTCAGCTACCATGCTCTCAAAAAGCTCCTTTCTCTTTGGATCAAAACATGATCTGAGCTCATCTTCAGGCATGTTTATTAAATACACACAAACAATCTTTGAAAGGAGTTTTCGTTGAGGCCTATTAATTGACTCAGCCATGATCTACAAAATGTAAAAGATTTAAATTAATCACATTATAAATTTCAAATACAAATTTCATCACATGATTATTTTTCAAGCAACATTATATATAATTTTATTGCACAACATAAAAATTATAGATGACATATGATTGATCACATGATATGTTTGACCCCTGAACCTAAACTATAGGTCAACACACCTAACCTTAAAGTGGGTATACCTAACCTTATAGTGGAAACGATAAGGGATCCGATATAGTGAACTTAAAGTAGACACAACTAGTCAGTAAAGACCAGAGTGGACACAATAAGGGATCCGATATAGTGAACTTAAAGTAGACACAACTAGTCAGTAAAGACCAGAGTGGACACAATAAGTCGCTTTGTGTGAGGAAAAATTAAAGTGGACACACTCTAGTCAGTAAAGACTAGAGTGGACACAGTAATTGGCTCCGTGTGTGTGAAGATAACCTAAAGTGGACACAACTGGTCGATAAGACCAGAGTGGACACAGTAAGTGGCTTTTGTGTGAGGATAACTTAAAGTGGACACAAGTGGTCAGTAAAGACCAGAGTGGACACAGTAAATGGCTTCCTACAAATTAAACTTAAAGTGGACCCAATTGGTCGGTAAAGACCAAAGTGGACCCAATTGGTCGGTAAAGACCAGAGTGGACACAGTAAGCTTAAATAACTATTACTATTTAACTAGAGTGATCACAACTACCCCATATGAATGCACTCTAATCTCTCTCTCTCTCTCTCTCTCTCTCTCTCTCTCTCTCTCTCTCTCTCTCTCTCTCTCTCTCTCTCTATCTATCTCTCTATCTATCTCTCTCTCTCTCTCTATCTATCTCTCTCTCTATCTATCTCTCTCTCTCTCTCTCTATCTATCTATCTCTCTCTCTCTCTCTATCTATCTCTCTATCTATCTCTCTCTCTCTCTCTCTCTCTCTCTCTCTCTATCTATCTCTCTCTCTCTCTCTCTCTCTCTCTCTCTCTCTCTCTCTATCTATCTATCTCTCTCTCTCTATCTATCTATCTCTCTCTCTCTCTCTCTAAATCACTCTCTCTCACACACACATAAAGCTTTCGAAAAAAGACAATTGATTGAATAAGCTTTTAGTTGCTTATAAAGCCAGTTTTTTTTTCTATAATTCATCAATCAATAAAAGTATCGATTGATATATTATCATTCTATATTGTTTTCAATCGATATATTATGGACCGATAAATTATCAATTGATATATTATCATTCTATATTATTTTCAATCGATATATTATGGACCGATAAAGTTATCGATCGATAATGTTATTGATCGATAATTTTTTCGATCGTCTCGTAATAAAAAATAAAAAACTTTGTTTGTCTATTTAAACAAGAAACCGACGAATAACCCATGTTATTTGTACTAAATCTATTATACAAACCATATAATGCTACGTAGATACTCATCAGATAACATTTTGGGCTCACACACACGCATTTTTTAAGCAATCAAGTATACATACATGTATATGCAGATTTAACTTATCCTTATGTAAATGCGTATATAAGTGGGTAAAGAGTCTATATTTGCACATATATGTGTACATGGTACTCACATAGACTATCTATACATATGAACAACATCTACCTATCAATCTATCTATCTCTAGACATACATAAGTACAAACATAGCAAACCTATGGCCATAACCTATACACACACACTTACATTTTTATACATTCACACACAAAGATACACATATTGGCACATCATATAGATATTGATGAAAAACAGGTAAAGGGAGAGGATTCACGCACACAGGAACAAACCCTAATGTATTATCAAACTTACATTTTTATACATTCACACACAAAGATACACATATTGGCACATCATATAGATATTGATGAAAAACAGGTAAAGGGGGAGGAGTCACACACACAGGAACAAACCCTAATGTATTATCAAACCCTAACAATAGAGGAAAGCTATCTCCCTTCTCACACAATGCATAAAGCCATAATCCATAATCTATAACACACTACATGTGTTGTGTCCACACACTTCTAACCCTAGCTAATGTCCACTCACTACTATGACCAGCTGGACGCGGTCATTTATGTCTCACACATGTTACTACCTAACATGCTAGCACATAGTGCAACTATCACAAGCTGATATCGAGCTTGAATCTCAACAGCCCCTCTCAAGCTCATGATGTACTGCCATAGATGAAGATGTAGATGAGCTTGGGCTATCAAAGCTCTCAACACTGCCATAGATGAAGATGTAGATAAACTTGGGTTATCAAAGCTCTCAACACTGCCCCTCAAGCTCATCCCAACATAGTACGGAAGTACTCAAACTTCTCCCTGCTAAGTGGCTTTGTAAAGATGTCGGCCACCTGCTCTTCAGTCTTCACATACTACAAATCCACTCTGCAAATCCACTGTACCATCCAACACTTTCTCTCTGACAAAATGATAGTGGACCTCTATGTGTTTGGTCCGCGCATGAAAAACTGGATTCTTGGCCAACTGTGTGCTTCTCATGTTGTCACAACAATGAATGACAACCTTGCCATCAATAGGCTCACCCAAATCAGCCAAAGAGACTCTTTAACCATACTCCTTCACATGTAGCAATGGTTGCACCCCTGTATTCAACCTCTGTACTAGATAAAGCAATAGTAGGTTGCTTCTTGCTCCTCCAACTCACCACTGCACTTCCAAATGTAAAGGCATAACCACTAGTAGACCTCCTGTCATATGAGCTACCTGCCTAATCTGCATCTGTGTAGCCATGTACATCCAAGCCTTTACCATGCTCATAAAGAAGACCATAATGTGCAGTGGTCTTTACATAGCGCATAATGTGTCTCACTGCACCCAAATGAGGTTTTCTAAGGCTTTGCATAAATTGGCTTACTAGCCCCACAGCATAACTAAGATCCGGTCATGTGATAGTCATGTAAATAAGACTGCCAACCATCTTTTTATACATAGAGGAATCATCCAACTCTTCACCAAAATCAGCCCATAGCTTCACATTCTGCTCCAAAGGTGTACTCATTGGCTTACACCCTGTCATCCCATATTTTGCCCCCATATTTTGCCAACATATCCAATGCATATTGGCATTGCACTAACCATGTCCCTGCATGGTCTTTGCTCACTAACCAAAATCAGCCCATAGCTTCACATTCTGCTCCAAAGGTGTACTCATTGGCTTACACCCTGTCATCCCATATTTTGCCCCCATATTTTGCCAACATATCCAATGCATATTGGCATTGCACTAACCATGTCCCTGCATGGTCTTTGCTCACTTCAATCCCAAGAAAATATCTCAATTCACCCAAGTCTTTCATATCAAACTGCCCACTCAATGCCTTCTTGACATGCATAACATCTGTAGCATGATCTCCTGTGACAATCTAGTCATCCACATAGATGACAAGTAAGATAATCCCATGATTTGTTTTCTTCATAGAGTGAAGAATCTGCTGAAGAAACTTGAAATCTGAGGGAGATAAGATATCGGCTTATCTTATCACTCCAAGCACGAGGTGCTTGTTTCAAACCATATAATGCTTTCCTTAATCTGCATACATGAGGGGGGTACCTCGGGTGTACATATCCTTCTGGCTGTGCCATATAGACTTCCTCTTGTAAATCACCATTTAGAAATGCATTTTTCACATCCATTTGATGCATTTCCCAACCATTTGCTGCAGCCATAGCAATGATTTCTCTCACTGTTCCCATCTTTGCAACTGGACTAAATGTTTCATCATAGTCTAAGCCTTGGATTTGTGCATAACCCTTAGCTACCAACCGTGCCTTATGGTGCTCAATGGAACCATGTCTGATTTGCATTTCACCTTATAAACCCATTTGCAACCAATGACATTTTTGCCTTGTGGTAAGGCAACCAAATCCCAAGTTTCATTTTGAACCAATGCGTCCATCTCAACATTCATTGCCTTTTCCCATACATGCTTCCCAATAGCTTATGTATAGCATGTAGGTTCCACATGCTTCACCAAAGAGGTCATGTATGCGTAATGCATAGCAAAGTCACGATATGTCAACCTGTCACTCTTTGGGATCTCCGCAATGCATGCGGATCACTCTGAACACCTCTCACTCTAGCATGTGGAGGCACATATTTATCCTGCCTTGCACCTGGTGTGCATAAAAGTGGTATGCCAAGTTCCTCATCCAAACTTTCTAAACTTAACAACTCATAACCTATAGTTCCAATTCCTTCAACCTTCTTTTTCCCTTTATCCATAGCACTACTCCCAACGCTCACACTCTTATATCTCAAGCGTCCTGACCATGGACGTATAGTGCTACTCTCCGACTCTATTAGCCCAGACATAAAAATAGAACTTGCTTGTGGCAAGTTCACATGCACATCAGCATCAACGAAATCAATGACACCCTCATCCTTCGCCTTGTACCAACTATCAAACACCACATCTCGTGAGATAAGTGAGATAACCACTTGGATTATAACATTTATATGCCTTGCGATCCTGTGCATACCCAACAAAAATGCACTTTTCTGCTTTAGGATATCCAACTTCCTCCTTCTCTCATCAGGCACATGCACATAAGCTATGCAACCAAACACTTTGAGGTGTCCAATGTCTGGTCTAAAACCTGTAAGATGCATCTCTGGCGTACTTCCATGTATGGCTGCTGTGGGTGTCTTATTAATTACATACATCACTGTGGCACACGCTTCTGCCCAATAATAGTCTGGCATGCTCTTTTCATTGAGCATTGCCTTGGCCACATCACAAATGACTCTATTTTTGCTCTCAGCAACACCATTTTGCTGCAGTGTGTACCTGCAAGTTAACTGCCTTCTTATGCCATGCTTTCTCAAGAAATTCTCAAAAGCATGTGAGGTGTATTCACCACCTCCATCTGTCCTCAAACATTTTATCCAAGAGCCATATTGCTTCCCTTCTGCAAAAGCTTTGAAGTCTATAAACTTTCCCAACATTTCACTTTTCTCTCTGAGAAAGTAAATCTAAGTCATTCTATTGAAATCATCAATGAATGTCACATAATACAAGCTGACTTTAATGGATGGGTTTTGTGCAGGACCCCATACATCACTATGAACTATCTCAAGTGGCCTGCTACTCATGTTGCCTTCTTTAGGAAATGGCAACCTTGCTTGCTTTCCAAACTGGCAAGCATCACAGACTTGCATATTCCCATCATACTTAAATCTAGGTAGCCCACTAACAATGCCTCTTGCCTGCATGTTCTTTAACCTTTGTATGTTCACATGTCCAATCCTTTTATGCCACATGTCAATGTTATGTATCACATTTCGGCTTTTAGAGAACATGGCTGATTTCAACTCAGGAATCCCAGCATCCAACTTAAATAACCTGCCTTCTTTCTTGCCTTTGGCAATCAATGACTCTACATCCAATTTTGAAATCCTGAATGAAGCAACCATGCTCATTGAAACAAACTTGTAAACCCTGTTCCACCATTTGACCAACTGAGGCCAAACTTTTTGTAATAGAAGGCACATACAAGACATCTGCCATAGACTTTGTTTCACCATTGTGCATAACCAATGGTACACTTCCAACATGTGTGATAGCATGTTGGGTATCATCTCATGTCTCCACATAGCCTTTCACATCCATAGGCTTCATATGCTCAAACCATTCGCCATGACAAGTCATATGGTTTGATGATCCATAGTCCATATACCAAGTGTCATCACTATTACCATTTGTCATCACATAGATCCCACGACATGTTTCATGGCAAACAATTGATTTGCGCTGCCATCATTACTGCTTGATGCAAAATTTTCACCATGTTGTGCATAATGTCCACCATGTTATGCTCTACCCCCTCTCAAATCATTTTGTTTGCGGAAACAATCACGTGCCATATGACCAAATTTCCCACAGTAATGGCATTCCACATTTTTCATAGATGTTTGTTGGCCTTGCCAATGTTCTCTTCCACGAGGATTACCTCTGCCCCTCTCTGAGGTGTATATCCACGACCACCTCTAGCACCATATGTAGGTTGAAAAATCTGTTGTAGTGACCTATCCTGCCATCCATGACCATTACAATGACCTCGTGATGCAAATCTCTCCCTGTCTCTAAATCCCCTTTGTGAATAGAAAGCCTGATTTCTGCCATTATCATCATGGCTAGTAGATGCCATGAAAAGAGTCACTGAGTTTGATTTCCTCAACAAGAAGCAAAAGTGAAACCAACTCATCAAAATCTAGTAAACTTGTACAGAGATAGATGTATCAAAAGACTTGTACTCCTTGCCAAGACCACGCAAGGTAATATCTATCAAATCATCATCAGGCATGGGGGCATTGATAGTTGCCAATGCATCTGCATACTTCTTTATCTCTTGTACATAATCATGAATACTCCTTCCTTTCTGCCTCACATTATGAATCTGTTGTCTCAATTGAGACTTACGAGCACTAGTATCTATATCAAACAGCTTTACCAATATATCCCATGCATCCTTGGGATTCTCAGCATCATGTATATGTATGAGTATAGCATCCGAGATACATATAGACAAGTAATGCAAAACTTTGTATGCTCTCTTTGACCATTGCTTATGAGCTATAACCTGTTTTGTTGTGTAGGTTGTCGGGGTAGTTTCGCCAACTCTGGCTCTGCACCTGTAACAAGGTTCCAAAATCCTTTTCCCTTCAGAAAGCTTTTAATCCTGTACTTCCATGCCTGGAAGTTCTTTCTATCCAACGTCTCACCCACAATTTGTACTCGGTTGTCTGACATATTTGCTCAATGCAAATGCACCTTCCGTTCACGTCCAATTCTATAAATGAGCCTTCCTCAGCTCAACCACACTCTAATAAGTGTTCCAGATACTCCAAAGTACTCAACAAACTTCACTGTTGATGTAGAAAATCAAGCTGATTGCATTCAAATTGAACTGGCATACGTAGTCAAAGGTACCCTATTCTGGTGCGCTTTCCAAGGCTTTAAATTCCAATGTAGTGGTTCAATCAAGTGTGGATAACTTGCATTGACACCTAAACAAGCTCAATGTTGCATATCAACACCAACCAAGATGCGTACATACCAAAATTATCAAATCCCCTTCTTTGTTTTGAGAAAAAACTAGTGAAACCCAATAAAAACCAGTAGTAAAAGTGCTCTAATTCCTTTGATTCTTGTCCAAATTGAGAGACTAGGCATTCATTAGCTTAGCAATGATGTCTAATAACTCCATGTAAAAGGAATTAGACCAATTGTAAAAGTCGAGAGAGTAATTAGACGATTAATGACCCTCTGTTTCATTAATCACTGTAGACAGCCTGTTTAATCAACTCATAATCAGCTCCATAATGCATAATTGCTTCAACCAACCACATAGCAACCTTCTCAAGTGTGCGTACCATAAAATTGCTAAGCAAATTTTGAATTTAATCAATCACCTCCACTTTGCAAAGTATTGAGGTTTCTGCTCTATTTTTGCCCTACAGGTTGCGCAGCTTGCTCCTGAGGAGATTTGAGAGGTTTGTAGTGGCTATTGAAGGTATAGGTGAGTTCCCAACACTCTTAGGCATGTGGAAAATCCATCAATGAGGTGATTTTTACAAAAAATTGGCTTTAATTTCATCCACAATGGATATCTCTTCTCTGTTTGTGTGAGGGCTTCAAACCAGTGAATTGCCATGCACATGAGTTGCCAATACATTCCCATTTGCCAGATACATGATTCTTTGTTAGATTTGCAATTTGCCTCATACATTCACCACACTCAAGCTTCAATGGAGAGCTTGCAAAACAAAAATTTTTCCTTTGCTTTGGGCAACTCAAATCTGTTATTGTTTGTGTTTTTGCACCTGCAATCCACTCAAGGATGTTTAGTAGTCCTTACCCGGTAGGCCAAGCTCTCAGATTTGATGAAAATTGGTGTGCTCCAAGCTTCACATCTTTTCTTCATAGCTTGTTCTCCCTTTTCTCTCACTCACTCATAAATTCTAATAGAGAGCACCAGGCTCTGATACCATGATGAAAAACAGGTAGAGGGAGAGGAGACACACACAGGAGCAAACCCTAATGTATTATCAAACCCTAACCATAGAGGGAGAGGAGACACACACACACACACAGGAGCAAACCCTAATGTATTATCAAACCCTAACCATAGAGGGAAGCCATCTCCCTTCTCACACAATGCATAAAGCCATAATCCATAATCTACAACACACTACATGTGTTGTGTCCACACACTTCTAACCCTAGCTAATGTCCACTCACTACTATGACCTCGACCAGCTGGACGCTGTCGTGACGTGTGCGGTACAGCCAGGAAAGTACGAAACTTCTAGCTGTGAGAGTGAATGTCCAATCTAACAAGGAAACTCAAGCACAAAATTTCCCAAGGAGTACATGTAGGCATAACAAGGCCTTCAAATTTTCCCAATATACATGTGACCAGTTACATCCTTTACATCCAGTGTCATCAAATCCATTATATCATGATGCTCTTTTTCACCTGAAAACCTGCCTTAATATTCTAACATCTCACAAGCAAAAGATGGCATAACATGCTCATGGCTTCCAGAATTCAATCAAGCAGAAGATAGACCAAATTCCCGTGATTTAAATGTGCTAAGAGGATACCTTTTTCCACAAAACTTCAAGTTCTAAAAAAAAACAACCATTAGCTTGTTCACCAAGCTTTCTCAATTTCAAATCCTTTAAGGATTTATGGGTCTTACCCTTTTTCCAAGTCCAATAAAGTAAAAAAAAGCTTATCTGAATGGGTGGATTTACACATTGTATTTCTTTTATTTATGCTTGTCTCGAAAGTCGCTTCAACGTTGATTATTTGAAGAAGAAACGCGGGAGCAGCGCCGCTTCAGTCTTGATTTTTGAAAATGGTTTTTCCCATAATTATATCATTATGTAGTACTAGATTTACTCTCTAATTCTAATACCTACAAAGCACAAGCAGTTTATGTATTCAAGAGATTAAAAGCTCTGGTAGATTTCGACGCTGTTCCTCTACTCTACAGATTTTTTTTTCTCATACTGGTTCGCGCCGTCGCCTCTGGTCTTTTCTCCTTTTTCCCGCGGAGAACTCGGCCCCCTTACCACCTTTTGCAGCTATTGATGCGGGAGTTTCCAATGTCAAAGGCTGCGCTCGCGTTTTCTTCCATGTTATCTAGAAAACCCCACCACGTATGTTGCTAGCCACGTATTGCTTTGTTTTTAACCTTAGCATTAAGGTTGCAAGGCATAACCACAAGATTCCCAAAGCATTCTCACACCTATGAAAACATGCTTACAAGCCCATGTTTTCTATCTCCATATTAGATATACATAAGATACATGTACCTCTACATGATGATCCATGAAGTCCAAGTGCAGTTTTCTATCTCCACATTTCCCCAACATTCAATGAACTCCTCGGCACTGTGATGTTCATTAAATCTCCATTTCTCTTGACACCTTCATAGTTTATAAATCATCATATCGGCCCATGTGATTTATAGAGTCCCCAATTGCTCATTCAAGTATTTCTCCATGCCTTCATAAATGCATTCCTTTGTGCATTGGTATGCCCTCATGCCATCATATATAACTGGATGCTTCTAACTTGCCCATGAGCTCTGAGTTACAGCAAAAACATCATCCTCCATACTCATATACAAAACTCCTAGATCTGGCTCAGCCTCAGCTCGTCTTATTGAACCTCATTTACAATATGAACATATGTACATGGCATCATATAATGACTCGTCATAGCACTTAACCCATGCATCTGGATGTGTATTTGATGGCCTCACATGCACGGTTTCACGTCATAGACGTGCCATGGCACGACATCCACCCCCTCTAAACCTGCACATCCTCTGGTATGTGCCAAATCATCATCAAGGTCCACATATAGCTGAATGTCGTCTTCATCTTCTGCAGTTCCAGGAAGATTATCCTCTTCCTCTTCAATCATATCCATACTACCACTGTCAAGCTTCTCATCCTGAATCTCTTATGAATCAAAAGGATCACCATCATGCCTTCTTTTAAATATCTTGATTCTTTTGCCAGCCACAAGATTCTTTACTTCTGTTCCATCAAGCTCACACAGAGTATACGTGGCATTTCCATGCACATGCTTGACAATGTAAGGGCCAAACCATCTTTTTGCAAATTTTCTTTGAACAGTGAATTGGTTGTCAAGGCTACTATCATACATTAGAACCCAATCACCTTCTTCAATAGGTTTTGGCCGGAGTCTGTGTCTACTATCAAATCTTTCTTTATTTTTCAGCCTTGCATCTTTCAAGCGAGCTTTAGCAAGCTCTACATCTTCAGGCCTCCTCTCCAACTGTCTTATTCGCAATGCAAGGAGGTCATCTCTGCTCAATCCTTCCACCCAGGGCAATACATTCCAAGTTAGAATTACTTCTTCAACTGGCATCACTGGCTTCTGACCATACATTAATTCTGCAGGCATATATCCTGTCACTGAGCTATGAGTTGTACGGTCAGCCCACAAGGCATATGGTAGCAGCTTTGGCCACTCTCGCATTCTTTCTCTGCATGCCTTAGCCAAAGCTTTAATGATTGGAGGATGACCTCGCTCACTTTTTCCATTGCCCTCAGGATTGTAAGCACATGTTAGGGACAGTTTGATACCAATTCTAGAGAAGAATTCCCTTGCTTCTTCAACATCTAGCTCACCCCTATCAGCTGTTATTTTCCCAACACAACCATATCGGCAGATCACATCTTCCAAGAGAAATTTGCATACTGTTTCCGTACTCTTTGTTCTAAGAGCACGCCCTTCTACCTGATTTGTCAAATCTTCTCTTGCAAGTGCTATATACCGCATCTGCCAAATTCCCAAAGGCATTGTAACTAGATCCACTACCCATTTGTAGTGCACGGCTGTGAGATCCCTGTTCCCACCGAGCAACAGATTCGGGGTACTAGCAGCGGAAGTAGCACTTCTCGCGCGGGACAGGGGTCCCACACTCGGGGCCTCGCCCACGGATATCCGGACAAGAGACTAATCCGTCGGTTTGTCCAAAACCGAAACCGGAAAAATTTCCTTTACCCAGAAAGCACGGGCGATTCCACCAGGATAACTCTTTACTCTAACGTAGTCAAGATCATTACTGATCAAACTGATCTGACTGCACCTTTAACGGTACTTGGTCAAATCAAGGAAGAACTTGCACTTGGATCATTGGGATCAACGCTTTTTTCCCCATCAAGAGGCACAGCCGTTGATTCCTATCCATAGAACAATTTCTATCTGGGATTTACTTCATCTATCGTAATAATAGAAATTAAATCTCGATTTACGGATCCATCAGTCCAGCCTAACCCCATCCGATCCCATGGGTTAGCCAACCGCCCAACCACTGTAGTGATGGGATCCAATTTGAAATTTGGTTAGGTTTTGTCCCGGGTACCAAGGAAAAGAGTTCCAAGGCCCCCTAGCCGGAAATTCATGCAAACATAAAACTAGCCACACCACTTACACACCCAATATGAAAATTGCCTTTTTCTTAGCATCAGCTAACTTTAAAACAATCCTTTAATGAAACCATAGTACCATTGATCACAATCTTCCAATTTATCCTGTTGATTCATAATTTCCCATCATTCCTTCATCAGAGTATCTATGGCATCATTGGCAACTAGAACGCTCACCACCTGTCCACACAGAGGCCGTTTCCATAGTTCCTAGCCCATAATACTCGGCAATATAATCATTTATCAAGATGGACTCTCGTTGAAGATCAGCAAGATCAACCAACAGATCCATATAAAAGAGCCATGGACTCATCCGTTGAGGACCAGCAAGGTCAGTCAACCAGATCCATGTCCGGTTTCACAAAACAACTCTTACTCCTTGTTCCAATATCTTCCTCGACGCACGCGTGGGTATCCTAGGTGACCCAGAGCCCGAGCACCGTATGGTCAGCACCCTCTAGGATCCTTCGCAGGTGACCTAGCGCTTCACTCATAGGCCGCTTCCTTGGTCCCTCATCCACCGTACCGGAAGCTCACCATTTTAATCGAACCGAGGCTGGTCAAGACCTCGGTCGACCTTGCTACGCGAGACGTCCTCCATTGACTCTCCGTCAGCAGTTGCAACTTTATCATTTAGGTCTCCACGACCTTAATCACAAGACGGTCAAAATGCTTCCCCAGCATTCTTGACATAAAACAGCCATTTACAAACAGCATTTACAAACAGTTTACAAATACAGTTTCTATATTAACTCTCATTTTTCCACATTATCCCTCATTAATCCACATTACTTATTCCACATTCCATGTATATGTGTACTCATCCAATCACCTCATTTTCCATCTCTTCACTTCAGATTCCTTCACATCACATATCATATATTCACATCCATATCCACATCCATACATCCACATCCACATCCACATTCACATCCATACATCCACATCTACATGCTTATCTCCATTTTCACATCCTCATTTATACATCCACATCCCATATCCACATTCATACATACACATCCATACATCCACATCTACATCCACATACATACATACATCCACATCCACATTCCACATTCACATCTATACATCCACACTTACATTCACATTCACATACATCCACATCCACATTCCCATACATCCACATCTATACATCCACATTCCACATTCACATCTACATTCACATTCACATACATCCACATCTACATTCACATTCACATACATCCACATCCCCATTCCCATTCACATCTATACATCCACATCTACATCCACATACATACATACATCCACATCCACATTCCACATTCACATCTATACATCCACATCTACATCCACATTCACATACATCCACATCCACATTTCCATTCACATCTATACATCCACATCCATTCACATCTATACATCCACATCTACATCCACATTTACATCTATGCATATACATCTTCATGCATATATCCATTTTCATGTTCATACATCCACACTCCCATCTCCACATCCACACATCCACATACATACATCCATTTTCACATTCCCATTTATATAACCCCATATACCTTCACATCTAATCTTTTACATCACATCCATTCTCGCCCTATCACAACCCATATACATCTTATCCTATCACATACACTTCTTACCTCATCCCCCCATACACATCTTAATTCATCTTATCACATCCTAACTTATTTCATAAGCATCTTATCACCTCTTATCACATCCTATCATTTTCCATACGCATCTTATCAATTCTTATCACATCTCATACACCTCTTATCACATCTTATCACATTTCATATCTTTTTTTTTAATTAAAAGAATTCTTTTATTTGATATAAGATTTCTCTACACATTTATTTATACATAAATTCCATTTAAGGAGACTAACACTTTCGAAATTAAAATCAATCTTTTATGCATCTTCTTATGCATAATTTCAATTTGGTAGGGAATTATACTTTTAGAATAAAAGAATTTCTCTTATGCATCTAAGTTAAGCATAAAATCCATTTATGAGGAAAATCACACTTTTAGTATAAAAAGAATATCTTTTATGCATACCTATATGCATGAAATCCAATATGATAAAAGTAACACCTTTGATATAAAAATTTTTCCTTTATGCATACTTCTATGCATGAAAATTAAAAATGATAAAAGCAACACTTTTGATATAAAAATTTTCCTTTATGCATACTTCTATGCATGAAAATTAAAAATGATAAAAGTAACACTTTTGATATAAAAATTTTCCTTTATGCATACTTCTATGCATGAAAATTAAAAATGATAAAAGTAACACTTTTGATATAAAAATTTTCCTTTATGCATACTTCTATGCATGAAAATTAAAAATGATAAAAGTAACACTTTTGATATAAAAATTTTCTTTTATGCATACTTTTATGCATGAAAATTAAAAATAATAAAAGTAACACTTTTGATATAAAAATTTTCTTTTATGCATGAAAATTAAAAATAATAAAAGTAACACTTTTGATATAAAAATTTTTCCTTTATGCATACTTCTATGCATGAAATAAAAATGGTAAAAATAACACTTTTGATATAAAAATTTATCCATTATGCATACTTCTATGCATGAAATAAAAATGGTAAAAATAACACTTTTGATATAAAAATTTATCCATTATGCCTAGCATTAAAATTCAATTTCTCCATGATTGTAATGAAATTCTTTCAATTAATCTAGGATGATAATTCCTAGAATATGGTAGGAAGTCCTCTTTTTATGCTTTGAATGAGATTATTTTATGCATAATTTTTATAAAAATTTTGCCATAGCTCCGCTGCTATGACTGATAAATCTCAATTTTTCTAAGGGATAATGCTTATCATTAAGAAAATAATTAAAATAATCTCTAATTGGATTATCAATCCATAATGGATTGAATCATTAATATACATAAACTAAAAGCATAAGAAAAAGCCATTAATTTGGCCTCAAGCATAGCTTAATCTTGGGTTAAGGAAAAGCTTTATGAAAAGCTTGATTTGGATTGAGAATGGGTCATGAGTATGACCATTTCTTGAGTGAGAGAGAGAATTTACATAAGAATCATTAGAATTTAAACATAAATGAAAATTAACTTCAATAGCATTTATTAAATCATGTAACTCTTCACTACTATTCAAACTTCAATAGCATTTTAAAAAAAACCATACCAATTAAACTTCTCAAGCTTGAGAGGGGTTGAGAAGAGAGAAGCATTGAGAAATTATAGAAAGATCAATATTCACTAATTACCTTACAACTTGCTTGATTCTTTGTTCACGGTAGAGGCCCCCAACCAATCAATTGGTTAAGTATGTTGATGGAGCCACTAATGGGGATTGAAGAAAGAGGGAAGCTCCAAAAACTAGTGAATTATTAAATGAATTCACAGTTCTTGGCTTAGGTGGAGTAGAGTAACGATGCATAAACACTATATATTTTTCAACAAGGGGGAGGCTTCTATTTATAGGAAAAATTGAGCTCCTAACCAAACAAACTGATTCTAGAATTTTCTAAATCAGTTTGGTCAATATTTGACCATTTTTAGGTCAGTTAAGCTAACTTTTTGGAACTAGACTTAAATGAGGAGAGAGGAGAGATGAAATATCTCAATTTTTATGAGTTTAAAACTCATTCAAGCATGTGAAATATGCACCTCCTTTAAAGAACTCCCCTTCCTTACATATGTCATACTTTTAATATTGCTCATAATTTTTTTACTAATAAACCTTGTACATTTTCAACTCTTCATCTTATGTGAAATATGCACCTCCTTTAAAGAACTCCCCTTCCTTACATATGTCATACTTTTAATATTGCTCATAATTTTTTTACTAATAAACCTTGTACATTTTCAACTCTTCATCTTATGTGAAATATGCACCTCCTTTAAAGAACTCCTCTTCCTTACATATGTCATACTTTTAATATTGCTCATAATTTTTTACTAATAAACCTTGTACATTTTCAACTCTTCATCTTATGTGAAATATGCACCTCCTTTAAAGAATTCCCCTTCCTTACATATGTCATATTTTTAATATTGCTCATAGTTTTTTACTAATAAACCTTGTACATTTTCAACTCTTCACCTCATGTGAGCATTTACTCATTTTTGGGTATTTTCTTTTTACAAGTTCGATTTATCTCCTCCCTACACATGGATTGATGCTATTGGTCCATAGGAACCTTAATTGGACCATAGTCTAAAGATTTCTGAAAATCTAGACCCTTAGGCTAAGGTTCTTTAGCTATTTTCAATTAATTCCAATTGCACATTGGAAAATTCTTTTTGAATTTCTGTTTCAGGGGAACTCATCTGAATTAGAAGAGATATTTTTCTATCCAAAAATATTCAAAATCTGAATATTCTCTCTCTAGAATATTTTTCTCTCTCTAGGCTAAAACAGATAGAAACAAGGTCTTTATATTTCTGAAGAGGGATTGATTACAGGGAAAGATACTAGACATCAAAAAGGGGGTGGGGGAGGAATCTTACATTCTACCCCACTTAAAAAACGCGAGATGTCCTCATCTCGCAAACTGGGATAATTTCGCAAGATGCACGAATTATGAGACTTAGAGAAAAATTTAAATCAGGATTAACCACCAAGAAAAAGTCTCAAAGAGAGCAAGATTCAAGATAAGAACAAGATTTAAACTTTATTCATTCTCGGAACTTATACAGTAAAGATAGAGGAACTCTTTACACTTCCATAAGCCCGTCCATCATATGGTCACAAAAGCAGTCCTCACAAGCTGCACAAGTATAAGGTAACTCATCTATGGGAATGATTCTGTGGGTTATTGCTGCGCCTATCTCAGTGGTATGAGGTGTTCTAACAAAAGGACCTCTGAGAGGCAAGCCAAAAACGAGGTAAAGGCATATCTTCTCATGAGGAAGAAAACACGCCAGTAAGAAGACCCGCTCAGAAAACCCAGGATGTCTTGATCTCATGACGCAGTAGTATCGGGGACCCAAACCCAAGGCTTCAATAACCATGGCCAAGCGGACATTGTTGCGAAAGTGCTGCTGACCCCAGGGTGTTACCCTAGTTATGTCTTGATAAGTCCGCCATTTGGTCTGCGCTACAGAAGTTCCCAAGTGAGGGAAAAGTGAGCGCTCATACTGTTCTATAAAATCCTTCTTCACAGACTCACTTGCGTCTTGAAGGTGAGGAATCATTATGGATAAAACTAATTCTTGTTGCCAAGCCATGAAGGAGATTAGGAAGAAAGGAGATCGATGGGAGTAAGATTACTGTGAGCGACAAGTAAAAGTTACGACTTAAATAAAGGAAGGAGCTAGCGTAACTTAGAAGCCAACGGTAGCTTGCCACTGAAGTTTTACCGTCTTTCCATGATTTGGGTTTGGCACAATTTTCTATAGAAGGCATTAAGAACTTTGAGATGAGGAGATAAAAGAAGTTCGTAAGTTAAATCACCTACTTTCTTTGGTCCACAATATCTGGGAGATAACTTCTTATACTTCCCAAGAGATAAAGAACTTCTTTTGGGTCGTACTCGAGACCAAAACCTTGATATCCAAAACATCGATTCTCACTTCTGAACTCGTTGTTCTGAATCCTTAAAACAGGTGGGACTCTTGAGAAGTATTCAGGAAAAAGGTTCTTCCTTTTTTAAACAGAATCTTTCTTTTATTTTAGAGAGGGAATAATTATAAGATCAAAAAGGGAGATTCTTACTCCTGTATACCTCTAAGGCTGGGGGAGAATCTTACGTTCTACCCCACTTGAAAAGTGCGAGATGTCCTCATCTCATAAAGTAGAGGACAACTCTTTTTCTTAAGATCCAATTTTATTCTGGGGTTCTTTATATTCTGGTCAACCCAACAGAATACTGGGATAAATATCCCTTAGAACTCATCATTAAATAACAATTCATTCAGATCATATCATTCATATCTTTAACATGATAAAGGTTCATTAGATCGAAAAATTTCCTTCTGAGCATTCCTCCACGGGAATTTCAGTCAAGTAAGTTCTCAATTTGTCATTCCTTAACTTGATCTAACGGTCAAGTGTTAACAGTAGTACTTTGACAGCACAATCCACTAATCTCATAGTGATTTGTTGAAATCATTATCATCATTTATCATTACAGGGACTCGTCCCATTCATCCTCATTGCGGTTTGGCTCAAGTTATTATATTTCAACTAAATTTCAAAAATCATCATTTTTCAATCAGAATCCCAATCAATTCATCAGTTCCCAAACAGAATTAAAAATCATATCAACCACATTCAAATTCATCATCTGGATAGCATTAACGCTTATAATTTCAAGTCTTAGATTTACTCGTATATATTGTCAGTAAAGAGCTGCAGTTATACTCTCGGTATATACGGATAGTCACGGCCCTTGGAATTATAAGGTAAATACCATCATGTCTAGGCCTCAAGCAAGTCAAGGATTCTAAATAATTGCGGTACTTCCATCTGAAGACCCAATTACCAAATTACGAATTTCAATTTGAATATCAAATTGTATGAATTATATCACACAATTACAACCTTTTTGTGTTTCTTGATTAATTTCTGACCTATTTGTCTTCTCAATTGATCTTTATTAACCTGGCTCTGATACCAACTGTGAGATCCCTGTTCCCACCGAGCAACGGATTCGGGGTACTAGCAGCGGAAGTAGCACTTCTCGCGCGGGACAGGGGTCCCACACTCGGGGCCTCGCCCACGGATATCCGGACAAGAGACTAATCCGTCGGTTTGTCCAAAACCGAAACCGGAAAAATTTCCTTTACCCAGAAAGCACGGGCGATTCCACCAGGATAACTCTTTACTCTAACGTAGTCAAGATCATTACTGATCAAACTGATCTGACTGCACCTTTAACGGTACTTGGTCAAATCAAGGAAGAACTTGCACTTGGATCATTGGGATCAACGCTTTTTTCCCCATCAAGAGGCACAGCCGTTGATTCCTATCCATAGAACAATTTCTATCTGGGATTTACTTCATCTATCGTAATAATAGAAATTAAATCTCGATTTACGGATCCATCAGTCCAGCCTAACCCCATCCGATCCCATGGGTTAGCCAACCGCCCAACCACTGTAGTGATGGGATCCAATTTGAAATTTGGTTAGGTTTTGTCCCGGGTACCAAGGAAAAGAGTTCCAAGGCCCCCTAGCCGGAAATTCATGCAAACATAAAACTAGCCACACCACTTACACACCCAATATGAAAATTGCCTTTTTCTTAGCATCAGCTAACTTTAAAACAATCCTTTAATGAAACCATAGTACCATTGATCACAATCTTCCAATTTATCCTGTTGATTCATAATTTCCCATCATTCCTTCATCAGAGTATCTATGGCATCATTGGCAACTAGAACGCTCACCACCTGTCCACACAGAGGCCGTTTCCATAGTTCCTAGCCCATAATACTCGGCAATATAATCATTTATCAAGATGGACTCTCGTTGAAGATCAGCAAGATCAACCAACAGATCCATATAAAAGAGCCATGGACTCATCCGTTGAGGACCAACAAGGTCAGTCAACCAGATCCATGCCCGGTTTCACAAAACAACTCTTACTCCTTGTTCCAATATCTTCCTCGACGCACGCGTGGGTATCCTAGGTGACCCAGAGCCCGAGCACCGTATGGTCAGCACCCTCTAGGATCCTTCGCAGGTGACCTAGCGCTTCACTCATAGGCCGCTTCCTTGGTCCCTCATCCACCGTACCGGAAGCTCACCATTTTAATCGAACCGAGGCTGGTCAAGACCTCGGTCGACCTTGCTACGCGAGACGTCCTCCATTGACTCTCCGTCAGCAGTTGCAACTTTATCATTTAGGTCTCCACGACCTTAATCACAAGACGGTCAAAATGCTTCCCCAGCATTCTTGACATAAAACAGCCATTTACAAACAGCATTTACAAACAGTTTACAAATACAGTTTCTATATTAACTCTCATTTTTCCACATTATCCCTCATTAATCCACATTACTTATTCCACATTCCATGTATATGTGTACTCATCCAATCACCTCATTTTCCATCTCTTCACTTCAGATTCCTTCACATCACATATCATATATTCACATCCATATCCACATCCATACATCCACATCCACATCCACATTCACATCCATACATCCACATCTACATGCTTATCTCCATTTTCACATCCTCATTTATACATCCACATCCCATATCCACATTCATACATACACATCCATACATCCACATCTACATCCACATACATACATACATCCACATCCACATTCCACATTCACATCTATACATCCACACCTACATTCACATTCACATACATCCACATCCACATTCCCATACATCCACATCTATACATCCACATTCCACATTCACATCTACATTCACATTCACATACATCCACATCTACATTCACATTCACATACATCCACATCCCCATTCCCATTCACATCTATACATCCACATCTACATCCACATACATACATACATCCACATCCACATTCCACATTCACATCTATACATCCACATCTACATCCACATTCACATACATCCACATCCACATTTCCATTCACATCTATACATCCACATCCATTCACATCTATACATCCACATCTACATCCACATTTACATCTATGCATATACATCTTCATGCATATATCCATTTTCATGTTCATACATCCACACTCCCATCTCCACATCCACACATCCACATACATACATCCATTTTCACATTCCCATTTATATAACCCCATATACCTTCACATCTAATCTTTTACATCACATCCATTCTCGCCCTATCACAACCCATATACATCTTATCCTATCACATACACTTCTTACCTCATCCCCCCATACACATCTTAATTCATCTTATCACATCCTAACTTATTTCATAAGCATCTTATCACCTCTTATCACATCCTATCATTTTCCATACGCATCTTATCAATTCTTATCACATCTCATACACCTCTTATCACATCTTATCACATTTCATATCTTTTTTTTTAATTAAAAGAATTCTTTTATTTGATATAAGATTTCTCTACACATTTATTTATACATAAATTCCATTTAAGGAGACTAACACTTTCGAAATTAAAATCAATCTTTTATGCATCTTCTTATGCATAATTTCAATTTGGTAGGGAATTATACTTTTAGAATAAAAGAATTTCTCTTATGCATCTAAGTTAAGCATAAAATCCATTTATGAGGAAAATCACACTTTTAGTATAAAAAGAATATCTTTTATGCATACCTATATGCATGAAATCCAATATGATAAAAGTAACACCTTTGATATAAAAATTTTTCCTTTATGCATACTTCTATGCATGAAAATTAAAAATGATAAAAGTAACACTTTTGATATAAAAATTTTCCTTTATGCATACTTCTATGCATGAAAATTAAAAATGATAAAAGTAACACTTTTGATATAAAAATTTTCCTTTATGCATACTTCTATGCATGAAAATTAAAAATGATAAAAGTAACACTTTTGATATAAAAATTTTCCTTTATGCATACTTCTATGCATGAAAATTAAAAATGATAAAAGTAACACTTTTGATATAAAAATTTTCTTTTATGCATACTTTTATGCATGAAAATTAAAAATAATAAAAGTAACACTTTTGATATAAAAATTTTCTTTTATGCATGAAAATTAAAAATAATAAAAGTAACACTTTTGATATAAAAATTTTTCCTTTATGCATACTTCTATGCATGAAATAAAAATGGTAAAAATAACACTTTTGATATAAAAATTTATCCATTATGCATACTTCTATGCATGAAATAAAAATGGTAAAAATAACACTTTTGATATAAAAATTTATCCATTATGCCTAGCATTAAAATTCAATTTCTCCATGATTGTAATGAAATTCTTTCAATTAATCTAGGATGATAATTCCTAGAATATGGTAGGAAGTCCTCTTTTTATGCTTTGAATGAGATTATTTTATGCATAATTTTTATAAAAATTTTGCCATAGCTCCGCTGCTATGACTGATAAATCTCAATTTTTCTAAGGGATAATGCTTATCATTAAGAAAATAATTAAAATAATCTCTAATTGGATTATCAATCCATAATGGATTGAATCATTAATATACATAAACTAAAAGCATAAGAAAAAGCCATTAATTTGGCCTCAAGCATAGCTTAATCTTGGGTTAAGGAAAAGCTTTATGAAAAGCTTGATTTGGATTGAGAATGGGTCATGAGTATGACCATTTCTTGAGTGAGAGAGAGAATTTACATAAGAATCATTAGAATTTAAACATAAATGAAAATTAACTTCAATAGCATTTATTAAATCATGTAACTCTTCACTACTATTCAAACTTCAATAGCATTTTAAAAAAAACCATACCAATTAAACTTCTCAAGCTTGAGAGGGGTTGAGAAGAGAGAAGCATTGAGAAATTATAGAAAGATCAATATTCACTAATTACCTTACAACTTGCTTGATTCTTTGTTCACGGTAGAGGCCCCCAACCAATCAATTGGTTAAGTATGTTGATGGAGCCACTAATGGGGATTGAAGAAAGAGGGAAGCTCCAAAAACTAGTGAATTATTAAATGAATTCACAGTTCTTGGCTTAGGTGGAGTAGAGTAACGATGCATAAACACTATATATTTTTCAACAAGGGGGAGGCTTCTATTTATAGGAAAAATTGAGCTCCTAACCAAACAAACTGATTCTAGAATTTTCTAAATCAGTTTGGTCAATATTTGACCATTTTTAGGTCAGTTAAGCTAACTTTTTGGAACTAGACTTAAATGAGGAGAGAGGAGAGATGAAATATCTCAATTTTTATGAGTTTAAAACTCATTCAAGCATGTGAAATATGCACCTCCTTTAAAGAACTCCCCTTCCTTACATATGTCATACTTTTAATATTGCTCATAATTTTTTTACTAATAAACCTTGTACATTTTCAACTCTTCATCTTATGTGAAATATGCACCTCCTTTAAAGAACTCCCCTTCCTTACATATGTCATACTTTTAATATTGCTCATAATTTTTTTACTAATAAACCTTGTACATTTTCAACTCTTCATCTTATGTGAAATATGCACCTCCTTTAAAGAACTCCTCTTCCTTACATATGTCATACTTTTAATATTGCTCATAATTTTTTACTAATAAACCTTGTACATTTTCAACTCTTCATCTTATGTGAAATATGCACCTCCTTTAAAGAATTCCCCTTCCTTACATATGTCATATTTTTAATATTGCTCATAGTTTTTTACTAATAAACCTTGTACATTTTCAACTCTTCACCTCATGTGAGCATTTACTCATTTTTGGGTATTTTCTTTTTACAAGTTTGATTTATCTCCTCCCTACACATGGATTGATGCTATTGGTCCATAGGAACCTTAATTGGACCATAGTCTAAAGATTTCTGAAAATCTAGACCCTTAGGCTAAGGTTCTTTAGCTATTTTCAATTAATTCCAATTGCACATTGGAAAATTCTTTTTGAATTTCTGTTTCAGGGGAACTCATCTGAATTAGAAGAGATATTTTTCTATCCAAAAATATTCAAAATCTGAATATTCTCTCTCTAGAATATTTTTCTCTCTCTAGGCTAAAACAGATAGAAACAAGGTCTTTATATTTCTGAAGAGGGATTGATTACAGGGAAAGATACTAGACATCAAAAAGGGGGTGGGGGAGGAATCTTACAACGGCAGGTGGATAGGTTGGTTGCAAGCCATCACGATGCCGCACATTTGAGTACATTTGGCATACTATGCATGTTTCCACATATTGGGAAATATCCTTATACATTCCTTTCCACCAATATTTTTCCTTTATTTTGGTAAAGGTGGCCCACACACTTCTATGCCCAGCCCAGAGACTCTCATGGAATTCTTTCACAAGCTTTCCTTGAGTCTCTTTATTACATATGACTCTCTGTGGCATAGCATTCCTCTGTTTAGGATGCTTCCAGAGATACCCATCCTTTAGAAAGTAACCATATGCTTTTCTGCGGATCCTCTTAAATTCAGAGTCAGACCAATTTTCTTGCCTTGCCAGAGTACTCAAATATTGACCAATAAGCAACCAATCTCCTTCATATATTTCCTCAATAAAAGACTCAAGTGCATTTGATAGGCAAATATGATCCCCTTTTGCATATGCTGTAGTATAGAACTTTGTACCCACATCATCAATGTCACTAATCATCTCTTTCTCATCTTCATACCTGGCTCTTGATAGCATATCTGCAACTGGATTATCTTTTCCCACAATATGCTCAAACTCAGGATTTAGTGACTTGATATAAGCAATCCACCTAAGCATAGCAATATCTGGAGTGGTACAACTTGCTATCATCCCAAGAAGTGGCAAGCAATCAGTTTCCACTAGTACAGATGCCCCAATAAGATATTCTTTTTCACATTTTAGAGCAGTGACTATCCCCCATAATTCTCTCTTGATCTGTGGATACTTTCATTGCCGAAAGCTTAATACCTTTGCTCCAAATCTAATTACATACCTATGATCATCCTCATCATCTTGCCCTACTGCCCATCCTATCCCAGTAGGACTAGTATCAACTGTAACAATCACAGGCCTGCCACACTCATAATCTGCCTTTCTCAAAATAGGTGATGATTGGAGCAAATATTTCAGCTTCCGCATAGCTTTAATATGTACTGCACTCCACAAAAATTTTTGATTTTTCCTCAAAAGCTGATAAAGAGGATCTGCTACATGTGCATAATGTGGGATCCAAATAACATAAAAGACGCATGCTCCAAGAAATCTCCTCAGCTCTGTAACATTAATGCATATTTCCTTCATTCTTTGTATTGCATCTATCTTGGCTGGACAAGGACGGCGTCCACTAGTACTACAAAGATGTCCCACTATTAGCACTTCACCAACCCCAAACACTGATTTCAGCCCAGATAAAGTAAGATTCACTTCTTCAAGCCTGGATAGAATCATGTCACAATCCTTTATATGATTTGCCACAAACTTGCGGCACCCTTTTGAATCCAAATCCTCATCTTTGTCTTTCTCATCACAGCCCTTAATTGGCACATCATCCAAAAATGGCATAGTTTTTTGTGGTATGAAGTCTCGTAAGACTTTATTCATTCCATTCATCATATGTGCCACTGAGTTAGTGGCTCCTTGTGGTAAAGTACACATCCTTACTAGTCCCAAAGGAGTTCTCATTGTGGTTAAGTCCCTGCTTTGTATATCCAGCTGGAACTGATCATATCCCGAATATAAATCACCCATAGAGTATATAGCTTTCCCTGCAAATGCTTCTGCAAACTCATCCACAATTGGACCTGCTCCCACATTCCTGATTGTGACTTTGTTTACAGGTTGCATGTCTTGAATAAAGCGCAATGTCCCATTTTTCTTTGGTACAATAAACCATCTGTTGGAATATGGGGCACATGAAGGCTCCAAGATTCCCATCCTGATCTTTTCCTTTAGTAATTCCATCAACTTTGGCAAGAGAGCCTTTGGTACTGGAATTGGCCGCAGGTTCCAGGGCACATGTGGAACAGTAAAGATCACCATTGGTGCTGTTACACTTGGATCAACACAGCCTATCTCATGTGGCTGAAAGGCAAAAGCTTTCCCATGTTTTACAAGCATCTCCTCAAAGCATTCCCTTTCAACTGGCAACAGAAAATCCTTCTCACCAATCTTCAGCTCTTTCAGAGTTTCTTGAGTAAATTTATGCCCAATTTTCTTCGGATCTCTAAGATTTGGCTGCATAGAAGCTTCATCTATCTTCTCCTTGCTTCCCGGGCAAGGGCAAGGCAACTGGTTTCACCTTCTTTGCAACCGTTTTGTACTTTGTATCAACATGAGCATCCATCTCACAATTCATGTTTTTACATTCCACCCCCTCAAATTCCTGGATTATATCATACATCTCCACAGATGACACCTTTATCATTTCATTTCCACCCTGTAAGCATGCTCTTCCCATATCAAAAAGCACATCCATAGTATCTATAAATGACACCTCATCAAGCACCCCTGAAATAAACTCATTCTTCTCCAAAAGACCACACTGCTCAAAACTTTTTTGTTCTTTTTGTATATGTTTTTGCATACCACGCTTCAAATCCTTGCTTTTTACAAAAACCAGTGACCCATAGCTGGAGAATCCCTGAAAATTTGCTGAAAAGCTATTTACATTGATTGAGTCCTGCGAGAACTCATTTCCCCTTGTACCATTGGAATCCCGCTTTACAATGGCACCTGGCCAAAATCCCTCATCTCTCTGTAATTCATAAACTCTCTGTTTATCTTTGGGAGTGACTGTGCCCGAAGAGACTCACGATTCCTTTCATGATTAATGCATACTGTCAAAAACTGAACAGCTTTTTTGCCATCTTTACTCCTTATTCTTGCATATGCTGATCCATCATCCAAAACTTTTGTTTCCATCCTTACAGCTGTAATGTAGGGTTGCCCAAGGATAAGGGGATACGATGACATCTCCAGAACAAAGAAATTCTGATCATCCTTCACATCCCCTATAGTTACCCTTACATTTGGACATGCTGCATAAAGCTCTCCAGATGAGTTATTAGCTGCTTTAATCATCCACCCATGATCCACATCCATTGGCCACTTACATTTGTTGTAGAGATTTTTAGCCATAAGATTTATTTCAGACCCATGATCAATTAGAGCGACATATGGCTCTTCCAAATCACCTATCTTGACAAGGGTTTCAGTGGTTGCTCTTGCCCAATGACTCCTGGAGTAATGACTCTTTGTAAGAACTTCTTTTTCATCATCCTCTTCCACAAAGCGCACTTGTCGTGCCCCGTCAGCAGAGTGATTACATTCCACCACATTTTCTCTCTCTTCCTTTTTCTGTACCTGTACACCATGAGTCTTGGAAGTGCTTGCCTCCCCTTGTGATGGAATAGATTCAATTATGGACTGCCTTTTTCTTCGTATAATATCAATTATTTCATCATGAAATTCTTTCTTTGCAATCCCCAAGACTTCCCCTAGTGTGAATTCCACCCTGCTGTTTAGAATTCTCTCTTCAAGCACCTTTTTGAGATCTGTTGCAACTTCAATATCAGATTGAAGCTTGTAGAGTGGACTTTTCCCTTTACCCTTCTCCTTCATTTTTGCTGGCACTTCTTCCATTGAAACATCATATGGAGGTCTGCTATGCTGTGGAGGCATATGTGATGGCCCAGGATCCTTCTTTTCACTTCCACGTGTAACTCTTTTTGATGGCCCTCCTTCCTCATTTTCCCTTTTTCGCTTCTCCTCTACCTGTGCCTCATTATTTTGGCATTTGGCAATATAGGCATGAATGGATAAAGAATCCACAGGCTCCTCCCAGCCAGTCTCAAGACGTATACAATCA
This sequence comes from Cibotium barometz, assembly GCF_041138505.1. Taxonomy (NCBI): domain Eukaryota; kingdom Viridiplantae; phylum Streptophyta; class Polypodiopsida; order Cyatheales; family Cibotiaceae; genus Cibotium; species Cibotium barometz. Next base: position 18,929,258 of record NC_141093.1, read on the forward strand.
CCTGCCTCATGCAAAGCTTGCTTTGACACTTTCTTTGACGCAATTAATTCCATTGTTGATGGCCAAAAATCCTCATTCTCATAATCCTCATCATTCTCAAATCCCTGCTTTAATTGACTAACCTTTAATCCATAGGTTGCTGCCTCAACCATAGAAATGGCATGACTAGCAGCCATATCCTCTACCAGCTTTTTCATCCCTCCTTTCCCAAAGTTAGTACTCAATGGAAGACCAGTCTCTGTAAGATGGATTTTCCCATCTTTGAAAAACACAAGTTGATTTTTAAGAGCTTCTTTATAGCTAGTACAGTCCTTCTTTGCATGCTCTGGGTCATCACACCATATGCATCTATATGTAAACCCTTCTTTGGTTT